>NC_041367.1:4635144-4935144 GCF_900634415.1 Cottoperca gobio
TGTATGTATGTAGTATGTACTGTATGTATGTATGTATGTATGTATGTATGTAGTATGTACTGTATGTATGTATTTAGTTTGTATGTATGTAGTATGTATGTATCTAGTATGTACTGTGTGTATGTATGTAGTATGTATGTATTTAGTTTGTATATATGTAGTATGTATGTATCTAGTATGTACTGTATGTATGTAGTATGTACTGCATGTATGTATGCATGCATGTATGTAGTTTGTATGTATGTATGTATGTATGTAGTATGTATGTAGTATTTATGTAGTATGTATGTATGTAGTATGTACTGCATGTATGTATGCATGCATGTATGTAGTATGTATGTATGTAGTATGTACTGTATGTATGTAGTATGTACTGTATGCATGTATGTAGTATGTACTGTATGTATGTACTGTACTGTATGTAGTATGTACTGTATGCATGTATGTAGTATGTATGTATGCAGTATGTTCTGTATGTATGTATGTATGTAGTATGTATGTATGTATCTATGTAGAATGTATGTATGTATGTATGTATGTATGCATGTATGCATGGATGTATGTATGTATGTATGTATGTAGTATGTAGTATGTAGTATGTACTGTATGTATGTAGTATGTACTGTATGCATGTATGTAGTATGTACTGTATGTATGTAGTATTTACTGTACTGTATGTAGTATGTACTGTATGCATGTATGTAGTATGTATGTATGCAGTATGTACTGTATGTATGTAGTATGTATGTATGTAGTATGTATGTATGTATGTATGTATGTATGAATGGATGTAGTATGTATGTATGTAGTATGTATGTATGTATGTATTATATGTAGTATGTACTGTATGCATGTATGTATGTATGTAGTATGTACTGTATGTATGTAGTATGTATGTATGTATGTATGTAGGTATGCATGGATGTATGTAGTATGTATGTATGTATGTATGTATGTATGTAGTATGTATGTATGTATGTATGTAGTATGTATGTAGTATGTACTGTATGTATGTAGTATGTATGTATGTATGCATGGATGTATGTAGTATGTATGTATGTAGTATGTATGTATGTATGTAGTATGTACTGTATGTATGTATGTATGTATGTAGTATGTACTGTATGTATGTAGTATGTATGTATGTATGTATGTATGTATGTATGTATGTATGTATGTATGTATGTATGCATGGATGTATGTAGTATGTATGTATGTATGTATGTAGTATGTATGTATGTATGTATGTATGTATGTATGTATGTATGCATGCATGCATGTATGTATGTAGTATGTACTGTATGTATGTAGTATGTATGTATGTATGTATGTATGTATGTATGTATGTATGTATGTATGTATGTATGCATGGATGTATGTAGTATGTATGTATGTATGTAGTATGTATGTATGTATGTATGTAGTATGTACTGTATGTATGTAGTATGTATGTATGTATGTAGTATTTATGTATGTATGTATGTATGTATGTATGTATGTATGTATGTATGTATGTATGTATGTATGTATGTATGTATGAATGGATGTAGTATGTATGTATGTAGTATGTATGTATGTAGTATGTATGTAGTATGTACTGTATGTATGTAGTATGTATGTATGTATGTATGCATGGATGTATGTAGTATGTATGTATGTAGTATGTACTGTATGTATGTAATATGTATGTATGTATGTATGCATGTATGTATGCATGCATGTATGTATGTAGTATGTACTGTATGTATGTATGTATATATGTATGTATGTATGTATGTATGTATGTATGTATGTATGCATGTATATATGTATGCATGGATGTATGTAGTATGTACTGTATGTATGTATGTATGTATGTATGTATGTATGTATGTATGTATGTATGTATGTATGTATGCATGCATGTATGTATGTAGTATGTACTGTATGTATGTATGTATATATGTATGTATGTATGTATGTATGCATGTATGTATGTATGCATGGATGTATGTAGTATGTACTGTATGTATGTATGTATGTATGTATGTATGTATGTATGTATGTATGTATGTATGTATGTATGTATGCATGGATGTATGTAGTATGTATGTATGTATGTATGTATGTAGTATGTATGTAGTATGAATGATTTTTATGTATGTAGTATGTACTGTATGTATGTAGTATGTATGTATGTAGTATGTATGTAGTATGTATGTAGTATGTATGTATGTATATACTGTATGTATATACTGTATGTATGTTTATGTGGGACCTCACACATACGGGGTACATACATACACTTGTGTGTATATGCATTAAAGATGCATATAAAGTCATCAGGGTAAATCTATTCTACATGGTTGTTTTGTTTTGTGTCTATTTGTTTATTAGATAACTTTTGAATTTGTATTAATCGCAAAATAAATCAAATATAACAAACAAAAGCAACAACAATCAGATAAAGTGTATCTTTATCAGAACTTTGAACATGAGTTTGAGACTATTTCTTCTTTTTTCCAGTTATTTTTAGCACAAAGTTGATTGATGTTTGCAAAGACCGGGTCTTCAAAAGGAATAATGTGAAGATTTGAAACTTCACTGTAGACATCTAACATGTGTAAACCTGAACTAGAAAAGCTTTCGTTTCCTCTTCTCTGCCTTTTTATGTCTTTGCATGGCTCATTTCTATATACTCTACTTGTTTCTCTTTCTCTCTCTCTGCATCCACATCCACATCCACAAACACAAACAAACACAGCTGTCACAGTGGCCTATTACTCAGGGCAAGTGAGAGCCTGCAGATGGAGACGGCTAAATGCCGGTGCCACAGCGCATCAGTGCCTAAGAAACAGGGGCACCTGCTGTGATCACAGGTGACGACTGGCCATTTGCACAGACACACACACAGACACACACAAACACACACACACACACACACACACAGACACACACAAACACACACACCATCGTACTATGCAAACAGACATACATTATTGTGCAACAGCTTCAGGCGCAGAGCGACAAGGCCCTGGCACCTAAACAAAGTGGGACATAAAAGCATCTGCCTACGGGCACACTTCTGCTGCCTTCATGAACTCTGGACATGTAATACTCACATACACATGAGTATATAGACTACACTTAGTTTATTTATGCTTCTGGTTATGTCTTTATGTACTCTGAATGCATTCTTATGACACCGATTGAGAGAGATAGTGAAAGTGCCAGTGAGCATGAGGAATTTAAGTAATTTAGTAAAATGGCCGTGGGCTGTTAGCATAGTTTGCAATTAAAATTTGGTTTTTGAGGTTGTTTATTCAGTGAAAACTAAAAATATTGTAGACATAGTGTCTCTACCTTCAAAAGTGTTTTTTTAAGGGATATGAAGTCATTAGATGAAACATTTGGTTTAGTTTAGTAAAAATGTTTTGTTGTTATTTTCAGACGTACAACAAAAAACATTTAGTATTAAGTGTAACAAAACCTGAACTCTCCCTGCGCTCTTAAAGAAGGGAGATGCACTTTGGTGAAGCGTCTCGAGTCCCTCCGTGTCCTCAACACATGTACTCTGTACATTTGCTAACAGAGGCTAAATGTTGACAAGATGCTCTTTCCCTCTCAACACGGCCCTCCAGCAGAACAAAAGAATAATTTATTCATTCAGCTACAGGCGCAGTCTCTTTCCTAATCAAATTTTCAGACGTTTGATTTTAATTAATGGCGGCTTCAATGTTATCTTCCCGTTAAATATTCATCGCAATGTGGCAGCCTCCCTCTGAATCATCAAAGCATAAGACTCTTGTTTTCGCCTTTTCTTTCATTGCTAGCCCCTCTGTTTCCCCCCTTCACACACTCCTTCTCTTTTCTTTCTCTAACCAACACATCAGTGCATGAACAAACGACTTTCAAAGATAAAGGAAATCGCTTTCTTCT
The DNA here is from genome assembly GCF_900634415.1 of Cottoperca gobio. Lineage (NCBI taxonomy): Eukaryota > Metazoa > Chordata > Actinopteri > Perciformes > Bovichtidae > Cottoperca > Cottoperca gobio. The sequence continues at coordinate 4,639,063 of NC_041367.1, forward strand.
GACAGAAAGCTCGTGAGATTGTATGCTACGTCTGTCATCAGATAGTACGTTCAATTTGGGTGAAGAAAGGCAATGATTCAAAACCAGTGAAACGATACCAAATACGTCTTCAGAGGCTGCGAGACACAACATCAAGTTAAAGCTATTTAAAGACTTTCAGCCAGGTGATGCTTTACTTTGGACAGAATAGTCAAATTAGCTGTCATCTACTGGTTTCCTGTTTTCAGGAAGGACTCACAGCGAAGAAACCAAAATAAATATCCCTGTAGGTAGAGCATGTTCCAACATAATCATAACATAAACCATGTATTTGGGATTTAAGTTTTTTTTGTCTGTAAATAACTTAAAACACAGAGAGTATTTGGTGTATAGATGCTCAGATGTAACTGAGTCTCATGACACTCACTGGGTAAAGACACATATATTATTTGCAAATAACTCTAAAAACTTGCAAAGAAAGCAGGAGCACTTTAGAGTGACAGATATGCAGCATAGACTCTCTATTCCACGAGCTGACGTTTCGGTAAAACTTGGTGCCTTCCTTAGAGCTTAAGGGAGTGTGTGTGTGGGGTAGCGCGTCGATTGTGTGTTGAGGAAGCAGAGTACAGCAAACGTTTAGCAAATTCTAGCTAGCTTAAAACATTCTAGTTCTTCAATAGTGTCACAGCCACACGTTGTAGGAAATGAAGCAAGTTATGGCCAAGTCATGTTTGTACCTTTCATGCTGTGGAAAAAGTTCATAGTAAAGGGTCCAAGGTTATAGCTACTAAATGAGTTGGGGAACATCGGGGGCACGATTGTTCCTTTGTGAATGGCACTAAAACTTGAAGTGTCACAGTAACTTTGGGCATTGAGTTAATGTGCAACTATTATGGCTCCTGTTGGAAATCCATCAGCATGACTCAAAGGGAGAAAAGATAGAAGATAGATAAAAAAAGTGGATGTGTGAAAGAGAGAGAGAGAGAGAGAGAGAGAGAGAGAGAGAGAGAGAGAGAGAGAGAGAGAGAGAGAGAGAGAGAGAGAGGGGAAGGTATATCATGTCAGGTAGAGCTCTGAGTTTTAGCTCAGATGTCCACAACCTGTAACCCCGGGACACAAAGCCATCAGAAATATGTTTAAGTTTCTCCCCTGTTTATATTCTGCCTGTAGCATACAGTAAAAACACTTCAGGTTCCTCCTGTTGACCTTTTGAAGAAGCATAAAGCTTTACTTTATGAGTTGGCCCAATTTCCAAGGTGCTCATTTCAGTTGATTAATGTGTTGACATGACATGATGGTGGAAAGGTGGAGATGAAACAGAAAGGAATCTCAACTCACCACTTTCTGTTTGGAGTTTGGCTTTTGCAATAGCCACTCGATGTCGAGAGAGTTGGACGACGGGAACTGGTGGTGGCATGGTAAGGTGGCATTGTCCCCGACGACCTTCTTCATCTCCGTCTGGGCACCCGCTGACAGCAGGCCGCATAGAACTGTGGAAGAGGAAGAGAGCGGGTTAGAAAGATAGAGAGAGGTAGAGAGATGTCAGATGGGGACACTTGCTCTATCCAAACTTGAGACTAAAAGGCAGATGGGAAGCAATACCATGCCGATAGAGGAAACTGAGACGGAAGACGCAGCGAGAGATATCCAGAATCCCAATCACTATCTGACAGATGCTGAGATACGTCACACACAGACACTGAACATAGAAGATTCTCCATTTTTTTTTACAGGAAATATAGTTTGGCGTTGGAGGTCAGAGAGAAGTATTATGATGATCTTTTTTGTTAACCCCTTTTTGACAAGGGCAGTCAAAGAACACATTCATATTCACAGCAACAGCTGCGGGCGAATTGTGGAAGGAAAGGTATACAGCTTTCGATTACCGAGAAGCAACACCGCCTGCACGCGGACACGTCTGCTGTAAAACTGTTAAGGATACAGTTATTGAGTCACTTGAATTACTCAAGTCTTCCAAACCAGTCCTGGCTACTTTCATATTATCACCCGAGAAACACAATGCGATTGAGATTTGACACTTTTCTCAAACGGAACAAGCAATCATAGTAACACACATACCCAAACAATCCCACAGTCTCCTCAGTGAAGAACTTGGGTTGCAGTAGAAAGTAGCAATAGTTATGTTTGCGGGTACAAGCGAGTGACTTTGGGCAGCGGCCAGACTGTCAGGGTCTGTGTCTCAACGGGGGAGCAGCAAGGCTAATTTATTGGAGGATGCTGGACAGCCCGGCGGGCTTGAATGGAATTAGCCAGAGGCGTCAGGGGGGTTTGCTGGAAGCTGTAGCTACGGATTGTGCTTGTGTGTGTGCGTGTGCTTTTGTGTGTCCAGAGGGGGTGGTGTACTGCTGAGATATCCGACCCCTTCCACCTGGTAAAAAGACGATGCTGCAGACATCTCTACAACATTTAACTTAACTACCTGCCTTTAATTGAATTGCCGAACAAGCCAATAGCTCTTGGGATTTCTGAGCGCTTAAATAAAGTCATCCAGCCGGCAGATGATCATTTGGAATTATGCAGGAATGTATAGGTTGTGTAAATATTATTACATCTCCTTTTCATTATCATGCTGCTTAATAGCTCAGAGGTTCAATATTACCTCTTGTTTGCGCAGAGTAAATAAACATGGTGGTGTGGGACACCTATTTAAAGAGAAACTATTTATATTCACAGGTGTTGTGTCTGCGGTGGTGGAGTGTTCAACCCTGAGCCCGTGCTTGAAAGAATCCCTTTGTGCTCAACAGACACAATCGCATGCTGTCAAAATGTTCCACAGGAGGCCAAATGCATCAGCAATCACTGGGCGCCTGTCCACTTGCTCACTGGTCCACCCTCACAGGAGCCAACACCCTGTCCCATAAGTGATCTCTGGGCCAATGAAAATGTCAGCTCTGTGCTGTGAAACCAATGAGTCAGTGCTGACGCAGGACACAGAGGAGTAGCCTCACACAAACCACTTCTTCCGAGGGAACTTCAGTCATACGGATGACATCATCTGGTGGATTTCAGCAGTTCTTCAAGTTTTGTTTAAGCTCTGTCTCTACTTTGTGAGTCTGCTATAAGCCTGAGCTCTGGGATACTCACTGTCAATCAAGTTTGAGGTTTCCAATTGGCATTCACTAGTTGGACAGAGAGAGGGCACTTCACGGCTGAGTGTTTGTGTCTATTTGGCAGCCCAGGAGTGACAGGATGCATTGCTGAGGTTCTTCTGCTCTGTTGGACCACCTGCTCCGTTCAAATCATTAGTCAGCAGAAAAACAAGGGCCACCCCTCGTAACAGAGGAGCTCCAGGACCCTGAAGGTATCCCCGTTTATGACTTTTTAATGCAACATTTGCAGGGTCATTCATCTTGTAGGATCCCCACTGATATTGGTTTGGATGTCAGAAAAGAGAACGAGAGCTTTGCAGTGAAAAGAAAAGAACAGTCAGACCCGTGTGTGTGCACATGTGTGTCCACGTGTGTGTGTGGACCTAATGGTGCGAGTTAATGCTCGATGGTAGTATAGCGTTCTGCTACGAGACCTGTGCCTACTGTCTCCCCTCAGCTCCTCAGGCTAACCTCTGTAATCAGTGCTTCTGCACCCACCAGCAGCCCCGGGCTGAACCAAGCACTGTGAAGCAGGCCTGATAAGAGCTGCCTGCTTCTTTTCTCACCCCCCACCTCCTACTTAACTGCCCACCGCTTCAACTGTAGGCTCTGTAAATGGAAGAGTTTACCCGAAAGATAGACAGTGACTGCTGAAACCGGGGCATTGCAATCTTAGTATAGACTTTCCACAAAGCTGACTTTAAATTGAACTTCAAACAATGACCGGGCTTCGCTCACTAACTCTGGCGTTGCTGATGTCAAAAATGTGACTCATTGGCCAACAATGAGAATTTGAGTGACATAAATTGTATGTATTCCACAGAAAGAAATCGGCAGTGAATGTGCTGTATCTGTGACATACAGAAAATAGTTTTGGCCAGAAAGAGTTGGCAGATATATCAAAATGGGTATTGGTGGATATGCAGTTGCTGCACCCCACTTTTCCATACTTATTTATGGTCCTGCAGAGGGGCTTTTGTGCTGTGGAATGGATGACACAGTGCTCCCAAAATAAGCTCGCCTTGATGTGCGTTTGCATTTGGATTGGCCTCATTTACTGTGTGCACAGCTGGGACGGTTGGACTGAAAGACCCCATCATTTGTGTCAACATCAACTATGAGACACAACAGAATTCATTGCTGTGGCAGCTATGCACACACAGTATGAAAAATTGTTTGGTCAGTGAAGTTTGGGTTTGCGACCTTGGCTTTCGATTTGCAGTAAGGTGACCTAGAAAATATAAAAACTGGGGAACAGCTTAAAGATAGATAACGTTCCTGGTCACGGTGCTGTGCCTGCATCGCATGTCTTTATGAGATTCCATAAGGACATGGGAAAGGCTATCTGAATAAACATAGCCATCTTGAGAGAGAGATAAATGTGGGAAGGACTTGTGATATGGTAGCTGGCGCCACATCCCAGGCCATGTCCTCTGTCGCTCTCCTTTCTCTCATTCTGTCTGCTTTTCTCAGCTCTGTTTGGCTCAGCGTCATGCTCGCATTTGTGGCGAGGTTCAATCTTTTACCGACAGCAACAAAAAAGGAAATAAGCACATCATAATTAACAAAAGAAAGTAGAAGCTAACACCAGAGGTTTGGAGAGAGAGAGAGACAGAGAGAGAGAGAGAGAGAGATAGACGTATTGACAAAGAGAGAGAATGAGAGGCTATGGTGAAATATGGAGGAACCCATTTCTATGAAAAGGCCCTAGGGGGAGTTGTGCTCCAGTAAATCCGCCTTACAGAGCGCTGCAATCTTGTTATAGTGTGGCCAGTGAGACGGACAGACAGACAAACAAGGCAGGCTTGGATCTTTCACACTGCCCAAAGTCAAGCCCCATATCCCCTCAGTCAGCACATTGGCTGGGCCATGGGCCTTTGCTATGTCCAAAGCTTGTGACCTCTGGTACTCAAACACAGCAGATCAAAGAAGGGAGAGGGACAGGGAGAGATACAGCGGGTGAGAGGAGTGAAAGGGCAGAGAGAAATGGGTTGAGGGAGGGGTGGAGAGATGGTGCATTGCCTTATTTTGAGCACTTACTGTAAGCCACCGGTGTGGAGGATGGATTAAACCGTCACAAAGGTGGTTTTAGACGCAGGTTAGCAGAAGCACAATAGGAGGAAAAGACTGGAGGTATTACAATTTTATTTCTGCTGACAATTTCTTATTGTGCGCATTGTGTTGCTTTTCGTGTACTGCTTTTTCCATCTACATTATCTGTACATGCGGGACTACTGGTGTGCATGATGTACGCTTTATGTGAAAACATGCTGCCTATCGACACAACACACTGTAGATGCGAGGGACTATCTTTTGCCGACAGTTAATAGTGCCCCAGCACACAAATATTTGATTTAGAAGACAGCTGTCCTCGGGCTTACAGACTCATGTCACATTTGAGTAACGTGTACAGCCTCACTGCACAGGCAAAAGTAGCAATCATGTCCCAACCCTGCCAATCTGTGAAAGAAGATCTTCTGTAAATTACAGACGTATCAAGGACTGCATTGCATGCAGGAGAAAGAGAAATGTTTGGGCTATGACCTCCATATGAATTCTCTAAAAAAATAGGGCTTTATACATGTAAATAGCAACATCTGATAAGGCAAATATAAATACAATTCCTCCATTCTTATTGCTGACATGAAGCTAGTTTTTTATCTGCGTTGGGTACATGCTGAGACAAGCATAGGGCTGATGAGACAAACAGTGAAACACTCAGATCAGCGTGCTGTTTAAAAGGCTCAGTCTGCCCCCACAAATATTACAGCAATCCTATGTGACCTGAATTGGCTATTCAAATGCCATTTATGCTATAAATACCACCAAAGTGACACAGAAATTCACAGAGAGTAGGTTACATCTTGCCCTTTCCTCTTTCCTTATTTCTTTGAGGATTTAGAGACAGACTTGCTCGAAACGGCAAAACATTCTTCAGATGTCTCAGAAGACAAGAAGTCGCCTCCAGTTGTTAGCGCAAACTGAGTGCCTACCAAAACAACCCCCGTGCACACTCTGTGAGAGAGTCCTTTATTCATACAGCCCCAGCTCCCTTTTTAATTACAGCTTCATAAGGGGTAAGTCTCTTTAAATGTACCAAGTTATCATGCCCTATTAAAACACATGTTTTGCATATGGCACACTACACTAGTCTCCTTGTAGTTTCAAGGTCCATCTCATGAATATATTGCTCCTGTGAAAATCAAAGGGGCTGTTTTTTTCCCCCCAGACTGGAGGCTGACTCTTTGAAGGGATAAAATCCCATAATCCTCCTCGCCTCACACCCAGCGACCGACGCTCCCTTCCGCTGACACAGAGCTTTTGTCGATAACACTTCACAATAAGGTACACAGAGTCACCATCAAGGAGTGAGCGTGGAACAAATAAGAGCTAACTGCTAATTAGCAATAGCTAACAAGAAGTTACTCGCTAGTTTTGTTCCACCCTCCATGAAATATGTTACAATAAATGTGTCACTGCTTCACGAATATCTTGCAAGACTTGCTATGTGTGTGTCTCGTTAAGGGGAAAGTGTCACATCCCACTAACGAGCAGCTAATACCATTTAGACATGGGACCAGTTACCAGGTACTTGAGTGTCAGCACCATGAGGGCTACTTGAGGAGTGAGTCATCTGGAGGTTGAAAACCATCCTATTCATGTTCATCTTTGATGAGAGGTTTTCTAAGAAGTCTGGCTGGAGCAATAATGGATGGGTTTGAGGACGAAAAGAATGGAATAATTTCCACGATAATCACTTGAACCTGGAGGGGGAAGATGGATGGAAAAGGTGTGGGGACCAGTGGCAATGGGGAAAAGGGAGATAAATGACCACCGAGGTCTGAATAATGTAAGGCCCTGTGGTAAATATTCACCTGGTGCCGCTGCTCTTATTGCCTTCATTAGCATCCCTTTCACAGCCTCTACATTGATGTCACGTGAAGCGATAGGGACGCCATCCCGCCGACGGATCCCCAAAATAGATTCAAAATTAGTTTTGGGACAAGCACTTTTAATTCCCCCAAAGTATTCTTCATTTTCTCTCAGCAACAAAAATAGGAAGTAGGCAGGAGATAGAAAAAAATAAGCTAATTACACCATTCCCCAGGGGAAGGAGAGTCAGTGCAACCTGCTTACAGTGCGATACACATCTTCTCAACGCTGCATCTGGTGGCGTCACCCACACTCATGGGTGTAGCTGTCCAAGATGCTCCAGCTACTCCATAAATCTTATAGCCTGAAATGGTCCAAAGAGCTCAGCAACCTGTACGACAAACACTTTCTTGCTTTTACCATTTCTTGTACAAGGTGACTCTGCATTTTACCACGTATATTCAAAATGGAAAACACTGACACACGACGCGCCATTGTGAGCAGCCGGACCTTTACTTCTTTTAAATTCTAATTCTAGACACGTGGCAAAGTGGAAAAGGTGACAAGCAGAACTCCTTTCTCTAGTAACAAGAAAACATTGATTGTCATTGGCTGGAATTTTGTTCTTTCTTTTTATAAATTAAAAACCAATTCATCATTTTGGAAAGGATGGTCCTCATTTAAAATGTTAATTACAGCAATGCATCTTCGAGACTTCCGCCTGACTTGCAGAATAATCTGCAAAAGCTTGTGTGGTGTTAAACTGTTTACATTTGGCTTCCTAAAACACCATTCAAGACCATTTTCATTCCTTTTATGTGCTAAGACTGAACAAGTGTCCAAATGTCAAATGGTCTGTTTTGCACTAGATAACACGCTTCGGTTTAAATAGGGCTTTGGACAGTGACCTCTCCAGCAACGGATCCTCCCAACATCTGAAACCAGCACGTGTGAACATTTACTTTGCTCTACATGAGCGTCTCCAAAACCTGAGACCACAGAGAAGCATGCAGCGAAGAGAGGAGAGAGTTAACGTCTTAAAGAAACTTATCACAAAGCTTACTGTGACATGCGTGGGTCTGTGCATGTGTGTAAAGGTTACATCCTCCCTGCAGTATGTGCTCACTGCCTCGAATAACCTTCCCAATGAGAAAACACATTTTAATGGAGGACAGAGGAGAGTGAATCCCATGTTTAAAAAGTGCTTCATTCTCTTTCGCTGTTGCCAAAATACTTTTGCTGAAACTCCCTTCCACAAGCATGTGTCTACGACTGAAAAGAAAATGATTGCTTGGTTTCAAAGTTGTAAGTCAGCAATTTGGGCTATCAAAGAAAACAACTCCAAATCCGGCCGGAGAAATTATATTTGCTTTGACGGATATCAGATTTGCTTTCCCCTCACAAAAGGAAACTTTCTTTCCATTCCTGCACGGAATATTTTTCCTATTCCTCCTTTTCCAACAAGGTTTTGTCCCAGGGCTGAGCTTATTACTCGGTCTGTGTGGCATTACGCTATTTCTGTTGGCAGGGCTTTATTGAATAAGAGCGGAAAATATTCATCATCACACAGATCTCCAGTAAAGGTAAAAGACGCCACAGTGGAAGGTTGATCTTTGCCGAGTTTGACCACGCATGCCTGACAGATGGTGCAGAGAGAAGCAAGATGAGCTGTATTCATTAAAACACTGCAGAATACACAGTTCCCCTGCTGCAGCTCTCCTGGTGAGCACTGGTATGCTATGATATCCTATCTAAGCACTGCTGGAGTTTGGACAGATGGGCTAGCTCTGATGTACACAACAATAATGCCCACAGTATACATACAAACAAGCTTTTTCTCCTGCCTCTTCCACTGGCACGTCATGCAACCGTGGACACAGTTCTGTTCCCCCTGACACAAAATGCTCTTCAATTTCCCAGGTTATTTATGTGGACTAATCTCAATCTGTGGCTGGCAAGCGTGTGAACGAACTCCTCTCACATTGTTGAAGTGGCTGGACATGGGCACTGACCTCAGCGGATCAATACTTAATAAGCTTTTGCGCTGCCAAGTCAATTTTGCTGCAATCTGCAATTTTTTTTTTATGTCCATTAGGTTGAAAATAGAGCTGACTGTGTGTATGACCACAGGAAGTGGAATGTAACGCGGTCGCCCGGCCTCCCTCTCATGATGGATGCCTCACAATAGTGCGAGACCGATGAGAATTTATCAAATCACATCTAGCTCATGCACTATAAAGTACTACACCGCGGACTTTTATTAAATGCAATTCAATACCCCAGTGGTGTTTCAAAGAAGCCTTTAACAACTTGTGGGAAGACAATAAGAGCCACAGTGGGCTATATGGTTAAGTTTGGCTGCACGTGACAAACAAGGGGAGCGGGAGGGAGCCCAGAGCTATGCTATATTTGGAGCAGCACTAAAGCTCGGCTTTAGAAGCATTGTAAGATAGCCCCAATCTGGATATATATGAGCACTACGTTTTGGGAGCTCAGTCAGTAGACTGTGGGGATTCTGGACGCCCTCCGTATTTGTCTGCTCCTCTTCCTCGCCTCTCTGCACACACAGATTAAATTCCATTATTTAGGTCACTGCGATTTCTTTGTCACTGTCTAAAGTCCAAGTTCACCTGGGGTTACACGGCGAAGCAAAGACGCTAATTTACTTCGCTTTGTCCACGGGAAAATAAGAAGTGAACACAACAGAGCAGCTCCCATGTTGTACATTTCACCGGCTAATTGAAAACAGACGGGACGCTAACTCCCTCTCTCCATCCGCCCAGCTCTAACGCGCTGCGTCACTGACATATTAGTGCTGTCTCCAGTCCTGTGGTATGCATCTGACGTATGACTTTGCTTGATCGGTTGCGCAAAAAATAACAAAGCAGGGGACGTCTCATACACAAGCGAGAGAATGATATTGTTACAGCCGCTGTGGCTGCAGCTGCAAAGGACAAAGAGATAACCTATCCGTCCGAGCCTGTGACTAGGAAGGGCACGTCGATGGCTGCCATTTCCCCAGAGGTGAGCAGATGCCACGTCTGTTTTGGCAGCTGTATACTAAGAGGTGTTGACTTGTGGTGGCGGCTGACAGAGGCAGAGTGGTGGCTCTACGATTGGTCAACAGGGGCTGCAAGGCTTCCAGGAAAGGCCTCACTTAGGCTCATTTAGGAGAGTTAATGGACCAACGTACCATCTGTCCTTATGATTAGCTATGCTCATACAGGACACTAACCTTATTCACCTGCTACACACACACACACATGCGTAAAACACACCTAGAGAAACAAACATACAGACACAGAGTCCACAGGAGGGTATGTGCATTCATCTTGACATTGAAAAAAAAGCAAAATACACATTAACTTATTAAAGGTCAGCAGAGAAAAGTGTGAACGACTGTATGGCTCTAGATGGTTTAAGTGTATCCCTTGGACCATAAAAAAGCATTAGCACCTTGTAGCTTTGTAAAAGTGACCAGCAAAGTCTCTTAGCAGTGATAGAAAAACACACACAGACACGCTCCTCCAAACAAACGCCTGCCCTTTGTGCTGCTCGGCACTACTTCTTCCCACCCCCCTGATGTCTAGAAAAGGAATGCCCACGCGGCCACATCCGAGGGCGGAGAGAAGATTGAAACCAGATGAATTGAGCTTGGGTACTGCCTGCTCGCCAGGCCCATATTTCACTCCCCAAAGCCTGATTAAAACGAGGTGCGGCACTAGCTGGGCCAAGGCAGCTTATTCCGGCTCGGAGAAGGACATTTGCTTGCAGTTACACTCTGGGCAAGGAAGAAACGGGGCGAAGGTCACGACTAAAGTTTCTACAAATGGCTCCCACTGCCACTGTAGAGGTTTCTTCGATAAAGCACAGAAAGTCCCTGCACACTTTCTATTTAAAGATGGATTTGATTAAATTTGATTCTGCCTGAAAACAAGGAGGAATCTGTCACCTTGAGTTGTGTGTGTGTTGTGTGAGGTATGAAGGTATAAACAAAGGCAAACTGTAAGAAGTATTAGCATCCTACAGACGTCAGATATAAACAATGTGACACACATTATATAGAAACACAGATATGAATGTTTTTCATCTTTGAATTACAGATACATCACTAACAAGAGTAATGCTGAAATGAATAACGTCCCTTTGAGAATGTAAAGTGTTTATAAGAGTATAAGGGTCCTGTAGAGTATCATGAAGCCTATAAAGGGTTTACTGTGTAGTACTTTAGGGTGGAGTGCACATGTCAACAATAAATCCTGAATACTTAGAGGATATGACTCTGTTCTCAAGATCTCTGAGGCAGAGTGTTCATGCTCGTGTCCGCAGACATTACAGTCAGAGTTGAGCAATGTTGCAAACTTTGGAACGAGAATTTACTGACATTAAAAAGGAACGGAAAAGAACAGCTTAACATGCCACGTGTTGTTTTCTCCTGCCTTGACCAGTTAAGAGTGCAAACCCAACGAGTGTGTCTTCATGCTGGAGGTCATGTCATTGCGTGCATGCGTGTGTGTGTGTGTGTGTGTGTGTGTGTGTGTGTGTGTGGGCAAGACAGCGAGACAGCAAGAGACAGGGTGCTATAGGTGTGTGTCTGTGTGTGGAGCTTAACACATGTGTGAGTGTGACAGACTGATTAGCCGCCTGTTTTCATCGACTGTCTGCGGTCGCCTCTCCAGAGATAGCGAGGCGGAGTTGGAGAGTTTCCTACTATTTTCCAGCACCGGCTTCTCTCTCTTTCCTTCCCATGCAGCTGGTCGGCCACACTCGCCACTCGATGCCAAACACACTCCCCTCTATCCCCTTGACATTTTAGCTATGTTACCGCTGAGAGAGTTGTGGCTCGCCTGCCTGCTGCTCGCCTGTACACATGAGTAAATAAGGCCCAGCTCATTTCATTCGGCCATAATGTTTAATCTGCATTTGCTTGGTCAACGAGAGGTTAATCTCATTACCTTTTGCTAAATGGCATACTTGGGTATCCTCTGACAAGACCACGGCTAGACACAAGTTAATTAAAAGAGCAATTAAAAGAAGACAGTACGTCCCACTGAACAGCGGTAATATGTTCCCTTGACACCAACACAGCGATGTTGAATCACGCCGTTATACTACAGTTTGTCATTAATAACAAACCACTTTTCATTACAAACAAAGGAGACTAGTAGTAGCGGAGGAATAGAAAAACACTGGCACGAGATGAACTTGTGTTGTGGTTGAACATGTGCTTCAAACTAACCTTTGACAGTGTTTGTGGTTTACCTACTTTGAGGCGCCTTATTAAAAAGCAAGCCTCACCACAACACACACGCACACTATTACAGCAGTTAATCAACTCTAACAGGTTGTTACAACTCTGACATGCTATTAGTGGAGACCGGCTCAGAGGAGACTTCAATGTCATGGATGAGGGTAAGAGATTACAATGGAGAACTGGAATCTAACAAAACACTAGTTAGAGGCATGTTAACGTTAGTTTAGATCAAGAAATGTGAAGATTTCTCAACAATTTTGTTGTTGTTTTCCATAATGATTGACACAATCTGCACCTATTTCACTTCCTTGTATTCAATTCAGTGATTGAAGTTTAGGAAATGTGTTTCAGAGACGCAGAGCAACGTGTAAAGGTGTGTTGGGACTTAAACTTCTGTATTTTAATGCTAAACCTTCATCTTTTAGTTAAAGAAAATGACAAACAAACATTAATTTATGCTAAGAACCTTTCTTCATACATCTTTAATACAACGCGGCACGACGCAGGATTTACGTCACGAACACTTACATCATCCTGAAATGTGTGATCTGACTTTACAAGAACTCTCCCTCTCTGTCATCTCTACGAGGGCCATTAGGCACTCCTCAGTGTTCGGTGCCTTGTTAGCACACAGGAAAGCGAGGGAGCTGGGGAAGTAGCCTGCTAGCTGCCTGCCCTGTGGGTACCACTACCGGCTCCAGCCTCCCTACAGATGAATCATAAACAAGTCTCTTGGCCTCTGTGACTTAATCCCCTGTGACATCGCCACGGGGACAGAGAGAACGAGGGAGCGAAGAAAGAGGAAAACATGCCCCGTGCTCAACTTTCAAGTGAATTAAACATTAGGAGGAATGCGTATGAGGTGTATCTGAGGATACGTCATTGAGTTGTAATTTAACAGATGATAGCGTCTGGATGTGGGGTTGGGGATTCTTTTTTTTTGGAGGGGTGGGGGGCAAAGAGACTTTAATTTTTTCTTCATAGACGAAGCAGTCACTTCATCTCAGGCTCTACCTTTGAGCTCCCTCTTCCCCCCCCCCCCCCCCCCCCATGTGTGTATTATGGAAATTCATGTCCCACAGTCCTTTCATTTAAATGTGGCCACACAGCTTAAGCTTGGGGTAGTCTACAGAGTGTGGCAGCTACAGCTATAATCAACATCGTTCTCCTTTTAGGCATGAGAAAGCATACCCAGGAGGGAGCAATAAATGGATTTATTTTAGGAACCAGAATGAAGAATCTTGGTTAGGGCCAGACATGCTAAGTGCTTTGTCCCTTATTCATCAGCCCTGGGGCAGTATGTCCTTCCTAATTAAAAACAGAACAAGGTGCAGGTACCGAACACTGACGCCAGCGTGCTGTACCAGAGGTGGTGTATTCTTTTCTCTAAAAATAAGTTTGGGATATGATTCTCACTCTGCAGGTTGTGCTGATGCAAGGAGCTTTTCTCTTGAGATTAATGAAAGACGTTTGGCTCTTTGGCATTTTGGATCCCACACAAAGGTAAAAAAAAAAGAAGAAAAGCCCCTGACCAGTGGAAGGTTTATGGGGCGCGCCACTGAGAATGTTCTGCTCGCTTGGGGAAGCAATTCTTTCATCCTACTCTTTCTCCAACCGTTAGCAACAAATAGATGAGAAAGTGAAGCTGTATTTCAAACTGTTCTCTCCGAGTATCTCTGAGGACAAATTATTCTTTTGGTGTCCACGTGTTGAATATTCTAGCATGCTGACACTAATAACAACAATCTGGTTAATGTATGTCTGTGTCAGAGGAAGGATTGAATGTAACAATACCCTGGACCCTGAAGGTATTCTGGCACGGCTATTATTATTATTATTATCTGGAGGAGTGATTCAGGAGGCCAGGTGGAGATTACAGGTCCCATCTGTCTGTCTGACTAACGTGATTTACAAACAGTCTGAATTTTTTGCAACAGAAACTCAGGGCAACAAGGTTTAACGTCTGGCCAGGATAGGGAACTAAGAACCAGTCTTAAGGTGGGGCTAAAATAAACAGGTGTGGACATTAAATCTTACTTGACAAGTATTGAACTTTCATGATCAAATACACTGAAAAGTGTGAATCCCTCTCGCTAAACTGTGAACATGGGTCTCAAAACCTATTCTCCCTCCCTGTGGGTCTCACACGGGAGATGGAGGAGGCTGGAGAGGAAGGAGTTACAGCCACGGCCAGCTCGACTGCTCCATCCCCCATCATCATCATCATCATCATCGTCATCTATCTTACATCTTCCTTATCACTCACTGGCTGTACATCAGACCTAATAAAGAACACACGCACAAACAGTCATTGCCGTAAAAGTACACTTTTTAGCCGCTGCACGGCGCCTGCTCAGCCGAGAGTACTTAATGCCCGTGCCATGCATGGCTGGACCGGTGCCAGGACGATGACAATGTTCTCCCCTGAGCCCAGAACAAGAAACTGTTCAGACATCTCAGCTTTCCTCCTACGTGCCACATGCTGGCCCGGTACATCGCTAACCACTAATTCCATGTGAAGAGGCATCAGGGTTTCAGTACAACACCACCGCTAAGATCAAGGCGTCGATGCAGCTTTGTTAAAACCAAGGCCACAAAGAAACATCTTATACCAAGAGAAATATCAAAGAAGAAGAAGAAGAAGAGCAACCCAAAGCTGCTGGAGTCCAGTCTGAACTGCAACACTGACTCGATGAGGTAATCAGTTAAAGATAAACGTCATTTAATGTTAACAGGATGAGGAATAAGCGTGTTGTGAAAATAAAAGAGTTTTTCTTTAAGCTTGGAGATATATCTTATCTTATCTTATTGTTCTTTATTCTCCAAATGTATTGAGGAAACCAAAACAAGTGGAGTTATCCCACTGGCAGAATTCAATTATCTCAGAAAGTAGGATTTTAAGACTCCACATGAGGCGAAATGACTTGATAAAAATTGCCTTCTGCAGCGTAGATCCATTTGCAACTGACATGTGTTTATTTACCCCAATGTAGCCAATCAGGAAGACTTTATCTTCCCTCATCCCTGGTGGATTAGGTACTAATCTGTTTGCTGAGGGGAGAAAGAGAGAAAGGGAGCGAAAAAAGCTTTTCTCTCTCATCCTCCTCGTATTAATATTTCTATTAGTGGTGCCTCCCGACGATGCGATGTGACACTTATGGGTCTGCTCGAGAAGCCGGGCTAATATGGGGATAGAAGAAGAGGTCGGTCTGGGAGAACAAGAGGATTTTGTTCCACCTGAGATCTGGCACCACGGCAAGTCTGTGCGTGTGTGTGTACATACACGTGCGCTGTATGTGCGCAGTGTGTGTCTGCATATGGTGTGTTCATACGAGCACATAAGAGTGCAATCTGATGGATTTGTTAATGCAGATGTTCATCCGGTGTGTGAGCAGTGAGAGCGGGGCTGCATGGCATGCCGATTAAGGCTCTCTGTGCGAGAGTGATGGGGAAGAAGACTACTCCTGTATGGTTTAATGAGCAGAAGGGTTTAGCCTGGAGCGAGGTCTTTGGGAGCAAACACACATCCAGCGTAAAGCCAGAATGTCCTTTTCTCTTCCCATGGACTCGCTACACAGAGCATCCGTACCTCATTAATTTGGGCACTCACATACACACTGCTGTGAATATGCATACCTAGCAGATTGGTAAACACGCCCGTGCATGGCTGCGTGCACACTTGAGTGAGAGAGTAATGCTGCCCTAAGCAATGTGCTCCTGACTGCATGGTACGACCTTCAAGCCCCAATGTCCTTCGTCCCTGAGATGTCCTATACCACAGCCTTGCTCCCATCCCACGCTAATGCAAAGGGAGGATGGGTGGGAATAACATCTGCATGATCTGCACGAGAGCAAGGATGTAAGAGGAGAATGGGTGGGGGTGGGGGCGGACGGGGGACTCCCCTTCTGTCTTAGCAGATCCATTCTGAATATCTAATGTATTCTCATCACAATGTGCAATTCCCTTTACACATAGGCAGCATGCATATCTTTAAGTAACATGCGCAGGTCCCCGTTGTGTGTGCATTAAGTGTCCAACACATGCATCTAACATGTTATCGTCCTCTGTAATAAAGGGATTTACATTCTGATCACGGCAAGAAGGAGGCCGTGCCCCTCCCCTTCAACCCCCCCAGCTACCCTGCACTGTGTACGTAGATCATCTCAACTGCTAAAAGCAAAGAGAAAAATGCCTAATGACATTTGAAGGGCTGCTCGTTGCAACACATGTAAAGCTCCCACTGGCAATTTCCCTGCATAGTAGAGAATTCTTCACTAAAGAACGCAGTAGATTAAAAGTGGTCAGAGAACGCCTCACTCTAGTTGTCCCACTGTTGCTTTAATGTCACTGGGTTTTAGCAGGAATTAGTTTTAATGTCACTCTGTCTCCCACACCTGAATGTCACTGGCTTTTAATTGGCCTGCTTGTGAAATGGCAGTGTTACTTGTGGCTGGCAGCTATGGATGGTCGGAAAGAGGGTTTAAATATTACACATATTTTAAAATGTTCCAGTTTTGGGACCGCGCTTCGGTACAACGCACCAGACGCCGTGCCAAACTAGTCAAAGTGTTTGAACATGTGCCATCGCAAATGGACCGATCCCCGACGTAAACGGACCGCTCGACTGCTGCATTGTTTCATTACTGCCGGGAACTCTCCATGAAGTGTGAGGGAAAGTGCACAGAAGGTAAAAGTTTCGTTTTCCATGCCAAAACATTTGTTTTTGTTTTCATTATTATCACCGCACATAAAAAAAAAGCCTTCTGCAGGGCCACTGGTGCACTGCAATGCTTTATACTTACAGTCCCACTGCACTTTGGTGGTGCGCTACAAATAATAATGCATTGAGCAAAATAGATCATACGGCATATTATGCACTTCATCTGCAATACAGTCAAGAAATGAAATATCAGTCGGCAGAAGCAAATGCAGAACCCTGGGATGTACCCTGAGAGTAAAACATTCAGAGGTCAAAGGTCAAACCAGTCACAGCTGCTCTAAAGTCCATAGCCCATGGGCTTTCCGGGGACACATGGAGACTAATCAGACACACACATTCACTCTCTTGCCGTCTCTGTCTCGCACACACACATACAGCTTATAGCCCGACAAAGCCAAACAGGGCATCAGTGACATTGCAGTCCACACAAATCATCTGCCGATACACAGTGTCCAGTGTCCCTTATGTTCACAAAGATTCTACAAAGACTGAATTTATAAATAAAACAAGTAGAAATATTCCCCCAAAAACATAAACTGGATCAGAAAGTAATATTTATTCCGTCTTTGTTATGTCGCCGTACTCTCCTCGCAATCCTTCTGCTCCAAACCCTTATGATGTGCGTACGTCAATCATGCCAAGCTCCTTGCCAATCTCTTTTTCCCCCCATTTCAAAAAGTGACCTCAAGATGTCCTCTTCACCACGCGGTGCTTTAGACTTGAGCTCTGATTTCCTATTGTTTGCTCACATACATGGCGAGTCTTTAGAAGCAAGTGGCTATGAGTGCTCACACGCCGTTATTCAGGCTTAGTATGTCCACACAGCTGGAGCGGGTTGGATTTCTTCAACTTAATTGTTCATTTGTAGGTTGGGAATTAGTTCAAGACAAGGGAGCAGTGACAGTTTCCTGTGATCTGCGGAGTAAGTTGGCCGTGAATGCAAACCTCATGTGTGCTCATCAGGCCCCATTAGCTCACTGGAAAACCCATGACATGCAATAGCCCCGTTGACGACAAGCCGCTAATGATCCCTCTGGCTCAGGAAAAACAAGTCAAGTTTCCAAACCTCGACTGTATTTCACAAGTCACCCCCGGGGAAACTGCAGATGCACATGTCGGTGGTTAGATTTCGAAATGCGACCGGAATCTGAGGAAAGAGCTAAATGAAAATGTGTTGCGCAAATATTATTGGAATTGGAAAGCAAAAAAAAAAAGGAAGTGAGTTTTCTACTTTCAGGAAATAAAACGAGTTGTTTCTGGATACAGAGCTTAGAGCACTTAGACTCAGATAAACACACGTAGAGGACGCATAAACACAACGCACAGAAATCTCTCAGATATTAAGAGAAATAAAAGTGTTGCAATGATTGTTGAATGTTGAAGATTACAGCTGCCACGCTTCACTTTCTAATCACAATGACTTGTTTGAGCTTTTTTTTAATTCTTGGAGGAATTTAAAGGTGTGTGTGTGTGTGTGTGTGTGTGTGTGTGTGTGTGTGTGTGTGTGTGTGTGTGTGTGTGTGTGTGTGGATGTGGATGTGAATGAGTTTTTTGTTTCTCCTTTAACTCCCCTGTGTATGATTCTGGTGCAGATGGAATATGTTCCAGGAAGAGGGAATTTATCATCTCTCTGTGACTATACATGGCAATCAGGTAAGTCTGGGGATAAAAATAACCCACCCACCAAGAGGCTCCTGCAAGTTAACGCAGCCCTTCGACTCGAGTGCACGGTGAGAATACTGAGCTGCATACAGGCAAACACACTCGCATACGAGAGTGCATGCAGACCCACAAATACAGGAGGATACAAGGACAAAACACAAAGCTGGTCTATGTCTCTCTGACACACACACACGTAGACAAACAAACACACTAAAAAAAAAAACCCTCCACACTCATCCTGGTTGACCCTTTGCGTCTATGACCAACAGCGCCGACATTCCTCATTCTGGCTCAGCCTGAGCTTTGTTTGGATTAGCTGAGAGAGAGCAGAACCCCTTTGGTCCCTGTGGCTGCACGGCACACGTCAGCCTGCTGCTAGGCTGCAGTCACACAAAGATACACACACACACACGCGCTGACATGACATATACTCGAGTGTGTACGTACACAAACACGCAAAGTCAAGCCCAAAACCTCTTTGGAGTGCACCAGAACACACTGTGGTAATTAAATTTACTCAAAAGGCTATAGATAAACACAAACATGTGCACACACTCGCACTAGCACACACCACACTGGGCAGTCATCTGGCCTTATACAGGCATGGTGGCGACCCATTGCCTTTCATGGGAGCTGACTTCCTGACATCCTATCCTCAGGCTCTGTGTTCTCCGCAGCCCAACTAGTTCACAGCAGGAGTGGAGGGAGAGAAAGATGGAGAAAAAGTGATAAAAGACAGGGCTGTATTGAAAATGGATAGGATGGAGACAGAAGGACGGTTGAGAGGGTAAGGAAGGAGGGAAAACAGGAATGTGACATGGGGTGGGAGAGATGAAAGAATCAAAGAACACACGGCAGGAGACAGGGGATGAAGTGTGCTCTCACAGTGTTTAGGTTTCAGTCATTTGGCAGCAGCCTCTTCCCCTCACAAAGCCTCAGTTCCCAGACTCCAAACACCTCAGAGACTCCAACAAGATCCAAGCTGAGACGAGATGGCTGGACTGTGACGGCAGCGTGTGCCTTCAACTTCTCAACAGCTAAAGTTAATTCACGCTAAGTCCTGTCTCCATTATACATATGTGCTGTCTCCTGACGTGTAACATGAAATGGGTTGGCACTTGTTTTGCGTACTGAGCTAATTGCATAATGCAAAGGATAATGTGATGTAATAAAATAGAACTTTACATGAATTGGTTGTGGAGCAGCGACGAACAGCAGCTACACTCCGACACAATGTTAGAGTAGATCTAACTTGACAGAGCATACTTGGAAAATGGCGGAGAAATGCACGAGCGCAACGGATCCGAAATAACCGACATAGCTTTTATGCAGAGAATCATGTTACACATTGGTAAAGAAGTAGAAGAGGAAATAACAGAGGGCATCAACTGATACTGATGTGCATGAGAAGGAAACTTATGCTTATTATTGTGACTTTTATACCGTCGTCTCTGCAAAGAAATGTAATTGTTGTTTCCTTGATTCCTCTGTTCAACGGTTCTGGGGCTGTCCTTTTTAAAAGCATGAATAAAAGACCTCACTGAAGGAAAAGCATGTGAGGATGCACAGAGGTCATCAATAAATACTCACTTATAACTGACCGCTTTGCATGTACGCTACGTGAATCAAGCAGCGTGAATTTGACAGTAAAATTCCAGACGTGCTAAATATAACGGTCATAAAGATCTTCTGCTCATTGTCTGTGGGAACTGTAGGACAAGAGACTTGTGGGCTTCCTTAAGTGCCTAATATTCATTATGAATTTATACATTAATGACCCTGAACATAAAGCTAGGAAGCTACGCAACAGCATGCAATGACAGGAACGTAAAAGCTCCTAGTTGGGGAAGTATAAATCAATCGGATTGAAGGAAATGGTGTCATGTGTGTTGAAACAAAAACACACCTCTTGATACTTAAGCTTCAAATCATGTACAAACACAAGTGTACGGTTCATCTTACGTAGATAATAGTTCCTCATTGAACACATTGGCCATGGCCTTTCTTTTTGTGAGTTCTCAGATTCAGACTTAATGAAATTCACTCAAATGGGTCATGTTAAGCTTCAACTCAAATAAACACCACAGCTGGAGTTTTGTTCTTCTCTGCTCTGTGATGATACATTTACAATTATAACCAACTGTGGTGTGCTAAATACAACTATAATTTCCAGCCCTCTTCCTTGTGCACTAGATACTAATATAACGAGCAGCTCTTATGCAACACACACACTGTACGGTGGCACATCCCTGCCTTCCTGCTCCAACAGGAGGTTCTGGTTGACTGAGCAGTAAGACTCGAGTCTCCAGCATGACTCAGGGGAGTCATAACCGACTCATTATAAATGAATGAGTCGGGCCGAGGCTACAGTACATATGCACAGCACGACAGGCGCAGTGTAATGGAAGGGGCATTTACAGACCTTTTTAAACACGGTGCAGGGAATTCGTAGTCTGGAATATTGATTTTAAGTTAAACCATTATGACCCGACTTAAAAGCACTGCAGGAGCAGCTGGGTGGATGTTTATGGCCATTTTGTAAATGACTCCATGTGTGTGTGTGTGTGTGTGTGGGTAAATGTGCTCACCCTGAAGAAGGAAAAACAAAACAGGGAGAGTGTAGGGTAGTTTGTGGGCAAAGTAATGAATATGCATGAACGGCGAGTGGGTGTGGGATGACGTCCCGTGGTGAAGGTGAGTCACTGGGTAGTGTCTGAGCCAAACAGCGTTTCACAGAAACACTATCCGCTCCCAATCTGCGGAGGAGAACACGGGTTGTTGGGCAAACCATCAAGGAGCTAGCGTTGTAGTGCGGCTTGAACATTTGCCAATCTCCTCCTCTGTCGCTGCCATGAGCATAATGCACAGCGGTAGGAAAAGCAGGTCATGATTCAGGGTTACAAAATGAGCATTAAAAAAGAGCCCCTCTCTCTGTGCTGCCGGCCCTTTCAGCGGACGCCGGCGATATACTACATTCCCTGTAGGAAAATAATGCATGTTCCCATCAGTCATGCTACACCGCAGTGCTCCGCAACCCCCTCCGCTTCCATGCACCCTCGAACCAATCCATCATTCCTGAGTATGGTGGCCTCAAGGCACTGTCTGGGAGCTCTCTCTAAAGGAAAGGGGGGGGGGGGGGAGAGGAGTCAAAAAGAGAAAGAGAGCAAAAAAGAAAGAAAGACAAGGAGACAGAGGGGTTGTGGAGGAGACGGAGTAGGATGCTCTCAGTGAGAAGGTGTGGTGCATGGCAGACTGCAGGAGGCATCTCTCTGCTGCTCTGTGGAACGACATACCTTTCATTGCTTTTTGTGCCTCCTTGTCCCAGTTGTCTGCTGTTTTCCCATGTGCTCAACTCTTTTGACGTCTTCTTTTTGCTGCTGTGGTTCATTTCTTGCCTTCTTGTTTTTTTCCTTCCCTCTCTGAGCTCATTTCTCGCACATTTTGTTTTGTCCACTTCCTCACTTCATGTTTTTGTTCCTTGTTTTCTCCTCTTTCTTACTTTCTGTTTTTCATTACGTTTCTCCTTTTCCTCCTCTCTACTCTCTCATTAGCACACCATCTCTGTCTTTCTCTTCTCTCTTTCTCTCTCTCAGCTCTTTTATCTATCCTCTGTTTTCCTTGCTCCCTTCCACTGTCTCATTAGCTGACAGCTACAGCAGTACTCCTATGAGAGTGCCAGATGAAACCCTGAGAGTACTGTGACCTTCGTTTCACTATCAGTGACAAGCTATCAACTGCAATGTCGTCTAAGGTGCACACATACACGCACACGCCCATGCACCTACAAACACATACAATTGTTCTAATAGGCCACACAGACCCATCATGAGCACCCAGACACACACACACACACACACACATGCATTCTGGTGTATCATGTCTGAGCGTATGTCAGCAGCCTTCAACCTTCAACCAGCAATTCACCAAGGCTAAAGAGGTGACACATCCAGCAGAAAGACGTGACAGCCATCTTGGCCTTCCTTCCTCTTTCTCATTCCCCCACATGATCAATTGCACGGCTAGGGGGTTGTTGGGGGAGGGTTATGAGGCCAGAGGCCTGCTGGTGCTAGAGTCCTTGAGACGCATGCACACACACACTCACACACACACACACACACACACAAACAAGGGCCGTGCTGTAAATAACGGCCATCAACCTGTGTTTTAATCAGCTTCAGGGACGCATGGGTGCTCCCTGTGATGCTAACAGGCCATCCTTCATCGATAGGGTGGGCAGTCGAAGCATGGCCGTATAGTTCTGGAAGGTCAGTGATCAAGCCCCCTGGTTGACCCCTGAGGCACGATAGTGACAAGTTAGCAAAATGCTGCACCATAAACCCAGGATGAAATAGCCACAGGGCTAAGAGGAAGTCACAACCTTGAGACCGGACATATTTGAAAGACGAATGTGGCCGATGGATAAACAATAGAGTTTCAATCTATCTTCTTCTTCTTCTTCTTCTTCTTCTTCTTCTTCTTCTTCTTCTTCTTCTTCTTCTTCTTCTTCTTCTTCTTCTTCTTCTTCTTCTTCTTCTTCTTCTTCTTCTTCTTCTTCTTCTTCTTCTTCTTCTTCTTCTTCACACTACTATTGGTTAAACCTCACACTCCCTGCAGTATAGTTGATTCTGCACTTTGAGAGAGAGGAGACAATCAGTATCATGTAGGATCCTCTGCTGAGATGATTGCAAAGATCCACCGGATGCCAATACAGCAAGAAGCGAGAGGAGCTGCACTCAACACAGTGATTGGTAATTGCCATGATTAAATTCCCTTGGATTGAGACAAGGTTGTTTATCTCAAAAGTGCATGTTAGAGCTATACCATACCCTGTGATACACTATCATCATTCCTTGGGGTAGAGAGAAAAAGCTGCTTTCACATTTTCTATTAAGGCATATCATTAGTGAAGTAAAAGAAAGGGGGATGAAATAGCAAGAGAGAGAAATGGTTGATGGTGAAATATAATGACGTCATGGGAATGTTTGATGGGGTTGTGGCTGAAGCTGGGGGGGAGAACGAGGGCTGGGACTAAATCTAAGTTGCACACAAGCATACTGTGCCAAAGAGAGAGCTGCCTTGAGTGTGCCAAGCCTTTTTCACATCTTGCAGCATGCTGCAAGGGCCAGCCTCGCCATATTCCGTGCATGTTCACAAACATCTGGCACCCAACCCATCCCGGCCCGTCAGTGACTGAGGAACCGAATTCCTCCGGCCCCCCCTGGCCCCTCATTTAGTGAATCCGACCAGGCTTTTGCAAGCTTCTCTGAAGGTTATACACTCATCTCAATCTCCTTTCCTTGTCAACATACCAGCTCAGTGACGTTCTGAATCTTTCTCCTCTGACAAAATGGATTCTGTATTAAAGACTTTACTTTTAAAATCAACAGCAAAGAGAATTATGACATATCTTATATTTAATACACTGAGCTGAATTATGTACTGTGATGGAGTTTCAGTTCATTAAATTGCTAATTCAACAAATAACCCAATAGTTAACCTACATAAAGCTGAATAAAGTACATATCTACCAAGAGGAGATGATTATTACTGATGGGGAACAGCTCTAGTAAAGAATTAAATCCCAAAACAAATAGAAAGCATGTTGATTGCATGCCAGAGGATTAACACTTGCTCTCATGAAGAGATTCTCATTTCCTCTTGATTTGCTAGATTGTTAGCAGATTTATTGTGATTAGCAAATTCGCAGCTCTGCAGATGAAGTGGAGCCGAGGTATCAGAATCAGCAGCTTCGTCACATATTCAAAGCTTGATCTGCTTCTTCTTCTTCTCTGTGCTGCAAATACTGTTTTCATAAATTTCACAAACCACATTGTTGCAATCAAACACAATATAAAATATGTTGGTTGAAGAACAACAGGCAGAGACAGAGAGACAAAGGAAGGAGTTATTGACCAGTGCTCCACTGATCTCTGCCTGTCCTCACAAAAAATAAAAATAACAGAACACACCTTGAGCTGTGCCGACTCCCCGTCTCCTTGTTTTCCTCAGAGAGAGGCAGGGATGAAACAGCATAAACCACACTCTGTTACCCTCCGGGGCTTTTCCTAAATGGCTCTCTGAGAGAGTCAAAAGCACTTTTCACTCACTAAATCATCTAATAATCAGTAATGCCTGAGTCTAAGGCTTTGCTGTTGTTGTATATTTGCATGCCTTGCTAATTTGTTGATGATGCAATGGTGTTTGTGAATGGAACTTCTTTTGTAAATGGATGTCTCAACTGATTAGGATGCAGGTGTTGCTGCTCAAATGTACCAGATTTATCCGTTTAGGGCAGATTAATGTGCTCAAACACCCCTTCTTCCACATAAACGAGTTCCACTCTGCCCTGTCTATGACCACCACGGCAGTGTGAGGGGTGCCAAGCTCAATCTGAGAGTAATGGGGGAGGTGTCTCTCTTACTCAAATGGATCATTGCGCTCTAGGTCCCAGGGTGGGGCTAGAGATAATTTATAGGGACAGGGAGAGTCTCAAAAAAGACACTGACGTAGCTGAATAGTCAGGGTCCCCGACAGATGCACTTTAACTTACACGAAGGGACAGGGTTAACCAATGCCATCATAGCCCCAACAAAAGGATATAAATCCAAAGGGTCTAGTATATCAGCTAATGGCGCTCTTTAAAAACCCAAACTCATACTCATCTCTCATTAAAGTACCTGTGATCATTTGTCGGCAGCAGAATTCAAGAAAGTACATATTAGTCAGACCAAAAGAGGTCAGCTGGGCTGTTAAGCAAGCTCATTAACATAAACTCTAATAGCCCATAAGGATGTGTGGGGAGACAAGGTTTAACACTTTAAACCATTAAAAGCCTTCTTTCATCAGCGTGTCGTACTTCCTACTTCACCGTGCAGGAGCTCAGAAATAGCCAACAAAAGCTCCATCTGGCAAAAGCCACCAGAAGTCGAGTGATAAGGATCGGCTCCCACACTGGCCAATACCAGCATTGCTTCATCATCACAAACAGCCATCCGGAAAACCCTGAAGCAAGATAATGGGCCGTGATTAAGCCGCCCCTAGCTTACACTTTCTTTCTCTAATGAAATTCTCTGTAATAATTAATTTCAGTCTCAATCATGGGTGGATGCAGTCCTTTTCAAGAAACTGTACATCAGCTAAAGTTCCCTCTTCCCTGCTTCAGACTAAGCCATCATCCAGAATGGGAGGTGATAAAATATTTAGATTGGTGCGACTCCTACATTGTGGCTTGATTATTCTTTCTGCTTGCTTTTTTCTAAATGAACCTCAGCCAGAGTTCAAAAAGTTCTTTTTTATCCAGACTTGCTTTGCCAAATGAAGCGGACACACACAGAGACGCTGGGCGGCGGGGCTGCACTGGGGAGAGAAATCCAGTAACAGGGAAAAGTGGAAATACTTCAAAGTGTTGCTGATTTCAGTTTGCTCTACCTCCAGAGGCCAGCTACACAAACAAACCAGAAACGGTAAAGCAAGCACAAATGTGGCCTTGGATATGAGCTGGAAAACAACAGAGATAAAAGCGGCTTTTATTTTGTGAGCTTTCGCAGCTTCCGTGCGAAGCTTCTGGCCTTTCCTGAGATGAGTCCAAGTTAAACACACCTCAAGCAACCTGCTGCATAACTCTCACAGTCCACAACCTGAAAAGGAAAATACATCACTTATTCCAGCGGTATGTGTGGTTTACACCTCCAGAGATTTAACAAAAAAGATCAGAGGCTGCTCCCTTACAACTCAAAATAAGCTCAAACCTTCATTTCTAAACTCTTTTTTTTATTTTCAGACACAATAATTATGTTTCATATGTTTATGGCTTTGAAAAAAAACTCTATTGCCAGTGGATTACGCAATCTCTGTGTGATGTTGAATTTTACCACTTCTCTTACTGTCAAAAGTGAAATACAGCTCCTCCCAGGCGAGCTGCTCCAATTTCTCTTTAAACAAACGTGTCATAAATGCATTTCCTCACCTAAAAGCAATCAGGTTTTCTCATATGTAACCATTATTTATCATAGGAGGAAGACACATACTGCAAGGGAAATTCACAAAGTCAGAAATTCACACATTTACTGAAGGAAAGGAACCAAAGTCGATAAAGAAAAAACACTGGTGTCGTATAACAGGCGGCACACCCATCACAGAAAAAATAATAGGGTCTGTGTTTGAAATGCCAATAACACACACACACACACACACACACACACACACACACACACACACACACACACACACACACAGAGTCGCCCCCCAGTGATTATGAGCTTGACTTAATACGTGATGAAAGGGCTCCAGGTGTTTTAATTGCACATTAGTCCTGTTTATTATGACTGACTGAGAGCTTCACAGCAGGATCTCCTAAACACTCTCAAACATCTGCACTTTTTCATTTGTTCCTCATTTTTTTCTCTCTTTTAACTCGCTGTCTGTTTATTTGTCTGCCCCACATCCATTCCCTCTCCCTCTGCGTCTCCCTCTCTTGCCTCTTCTTCCTCTATGTTTGTCTAACCTCTCTTGCCTCGTGCTTGTGGTGGTACGATAGAAATCCGAAGCTCCCAGCAGGTCCGGTTTGTCTTTGGACACCAAAAGTTACAATTTCTTATGTATTTTTTAATTGCGTCCTTGAATCACTCCATCACACATTTAGTGCGTTCACACATTTTGGCTGTGCGTGTTTTATAAAGCGTCCAACATGTAAAGGCAGAACCTTTAGCAGTTGCCAATTTCTCCCCTAACATCAACACTGCGCTGATTTATTAGGCAGCTGTTTCTCGTTTAATCTCATTTCATACAAAAGATTTAATCTGCACTTGTGAGAGCGAAGTTAAGAGCTGAACTATTTTAATAATCAGTCATTTCATCAAGTCATTTTTTTAAGAATGCAAATGTCAAAAATGTACTTACTCCACCCTCTTAAATGTGAATATTCTTCTAAGACAGTAAATTAAATAGCTTTGGATGTTATTTAAAAGAAAATCTCAATTATTTGAGAAAGAAATCTGCAGATTAGTTCAAGTTTAACATAATAATTCATTGCAACCGTAGCTAGGTTACCACTATTTGTCATAATATTCACATCGTTTGTAACAATATGCTAAAGACTGTGAATGCGGTGCTAGCATTGGGTGCTTTGACAATAATAAAACATATATGTACTGCCCATGCTGGGCTCTCTTACTGCACATGAGAAGTTTGAAGGGTTAAATATCACATACTTAAAAACCAAACATCCACTGACTTCCCTTCAACTCTAACAAAGATGAGCGAAACACTGAAATCACAGTGTGCTGTTATGAACTGTAATGCAACTCAATCCCATGATCTCCCATGAAAATGTAAACTCTCTTATTATAGGAAACTAAATCTGGGGATTTCCATCCATCGGCTATTATATTCAGATTTGACTTGCTGATCGGGTCACACGATGGGAATAAAAGCTTCGGCATTAAGCACCGAATAGTTTCTATAATTGTATAACTGTACAAATATAAGTGCAGTGTCTCCCACCTCTCCCTCTATTGCTACCAGCGGCTCACATGCCACGAGATGATACGGCCAGAGTGTGATCTGATCAGACAGGGCAAGGCTCATGGTTACGCTAATGTTCTGAACGGCACGCACACTAATAAATCTATAAACAAACATTCATAAATGCATAAATGCAGACTTGCATGACACACACAACACATTAGCATAAATGTGCAAATGTGCATCGCTGACCTGCATGTGCAGCTTACATGCAGAGTTGCAATTAAAAACACACACACGCACACGCACACACACACACACACACACACACACACACACACACACACACACACACACACACACACACACACACATATTTCCTGACACTTGGATGCAGTTTAATCACTTTTTTTGCATCCACTGAATTACACTTAACTGAAGATTTATTACATATTCAGCCAGATTTGCTGACTTCAAGGGATACAAACAGCTTTGCCCCTGAAACACACACACACACACACACACACACACACACACACACACACACACACACACACACACACCTATTTGCACTTGCAAAAATCTCTATAGTATAATATCTGTGGAGCATCTGTCCGTGCCCAGTGCAGTAGTAAATAAGCCACCCCCTTGAAGGGAGGGACCTGCTAATGAAGTCGATCGTATGCCACTGCACTGCGTAACTCACTGAGGTTGGCCGGCCGCAGCGTGGGGCTCCCGCTCACCACGGCACGGTGCCTCGCTTCGCTTGTGGCTTATGCTGCAGCGACATAGATTGATTCATGAATAAGAGAGATCATGCCGCTTTTAACTTGTGTGCTCTCCTCTCAATTTCACTCTCGCTCTCAGATAGCTTTGAATGCAGTCATTAGAAATCCGCTGATAGGACGGAGAAGCAGAATGGGATGCAGATGATGCTGATAGATACTAGAAGCCTCTCCGGTGTAGGGGCCCTCCTTCTGGAATGCGTGCCGCACTATCATCTTGATGTCTCTGAGCCAGAACATTGTTCCCCAGTTTTGAAAATGAGGTAAATCGGATTCAGAAAACAAGTGGATTAACTTAATCACCCCTCGGCTTTGACAATGACCTTCGCTTCTGAGGCATAATAAGGATTAGTTAGAAGTGGAAGGACATATGCCATGCAGAAGAAAAAGATTATAGTTCTCCCATGACAGAATGATTTGAAATGTGCTATTCACCATTCCTTCATGGTGAGAGGCTGTGATAAGAGTCTGTGGAGCAATGCATCATAATGCTTGGCTGTGATATTTGTAAGTCTACATGCATCGAGTGAAGCTTTCTCATATACAAAGCTGCCTATAGTGTATAAATACGTACATAAATAAAACCACAACACTAAAACAGGAAGAGACGAGTTTACTTTTACATTAGTGCTATTGATTCCCGGCCGGCTTGCATATATTCTCCACGATTCCTGTCATTATTACGGGGAGAAATGGCGTAATATTTCTTACGGCCCGTGCTACATTATTGATGCCTTGCACAGGAAGGAAGTTATTCTCAGGGCTGTATGAAAGACAATCCAGATGCAGCGCAGTGGCTCAATAGGACATCAGTCAACAAGGTCATTCAAATTAATAACAGGCTTTGACCTTCGGCCCGACTTATGGGAAAGGTGAGGTCAGGTGGGAATATGAGGTCGCCCGGCACGCTGCTACAGGCAACTGGAGGAAACGCGATCTCCAATGGAAGAGGATGGATGGCAATTGATCTCCAGCGACAGACGAGGCTGATCAATCTGCCACCAGCCCAGCATGTCCTCACAGGATGCTTGCAGCTCTGATAACTGATCCTTTTTTTTATTTTTTATAAAAAGACAGATTTGGAGGAGAGACAGAGCAGGGAGAATGTGCAGACGTGGGTTCAGTGAAGGACGTGGCTGTCCATCGCTGTTGTTGTTGTTAGGATCAGGATTTATGCTATTGTTGCTATTGTCAGCTGGAGAGGTTATCTATGAAAGGAGGCTTACTGAGGAAAAGCTGTGCGTGTGCCTCTGTGTGTGCCTCGGCTGATGTATCAGTAGATTTGTGTGTATATACAATGCATGTGTGTTTTTCTGTGTGTGTGTGTGTGTGTGTGTGTGTGTGTGTGTGTGTGTGTGTGTGTGTGTGTGAAGTGGCAGGCTTGATTAGCAACTGTTTTAGCTGCAAACACATCGTCGTCTTTTCCTCCTCATATTCCTCTTTCTGTCTCTCCTTGTCTCTCTATGTTCTACAGGCCACACATTACATATAGACAGATTTATACATGCGTGCACCACACGTCTTTCAACTTCTTGATGAGGGAGGAAGTGGCAGTGTGTGTTGCATTCGACCTGATGTGCTCCAGCAGCACACACTGATCTGGAACTGACAAAATGCCTGATGATCGTGACACCTGTCACTCTCAGCAGTGACTGAAAGTTTGTTCTGTGTGTGCTAGTGCTGTCCTGCACATACACTCAGTCACGAAGCAGCAACAGTGTCTCGGCGGCACGGCGTTGGCATCGCCGAGGCGAGCGTTAACAGATTGACTGGGCCGTTATACTGCACTTCCTCATGCTGACTCACCCTGGACATAACCAGTGAGAGAGAGGGAAGCAGGACGGGCCAGAGAGACCGCGGGACGCTCATAAAGTGGTCTCATCACTCCCCTTTTGTCCCCCACCTGCTTCCCCTCCTCCCCCCTTTTCAAGGTTATCCAGTAGAGGTGGGGGTAGGGAGGGTCAGAGAAGGGGACAACACACCTGAAGCAGCTTCAGTAAACGACTATGGACAATCGAGGGCCCTTCAATTGAGCGCTGGCTCTGATTAGCAATCTGTCCCCGTGGATACGCCATGTAACGCTGGCGGCGGGGTAAGGAGTCGGAGACTGCATGAGGGATTGTTACTGCGGCTTCTAAGCTGGCTGGTTTGCTGGAGGGGGTGGTGGAGTAGGTGGCGACGCTGGGGGCAGATGCACCATTTTTCTAGTCCAAAATGAGCCCAATGTCACTGTGACAGCGCAGCGCTCCTCTGAGGGCACCGCGGGCCAGGGGGGGAAAATGATGGATGAGTCGCCAAGCAGCTTCATCACTGTGTACACACACACACACACACACACACACACACACACACACACACACACACACACACAGTCAGGGAAATACATACACATAGTATACTCACACGATGACAATGCAAACCCTGCAATATGTTCACACAAAGGTATCTGGTGATAAACGCATCCAGTATGCAATCACACACGCACACACGCACACGCACACACACACACACACACACACACACACACACACACACACACAACAAATATACTCACACAAAGCCATCTGGGGATACACACAACAAACACAAGCACATGCATGTGCACACATGCTTTAAGTGATTTATTTGTGTCCGCATGAATTATAATTAATCACCGGGACATAGAGATATTTACTGGAATTGTCAGTTATTACACACAAAACACACACACACACACACACACACACAAATAGAGCACACAGCACTGGCTTCATTATGACTGCAGCCCAGGCTAATGCCACAGGATCAATGACAGATCCTCTCCCTCTCTCTCCTCTCATTTCTCTGACCCAAAAGCATCAGCGCGCTGCTATTCAGAGCCCCCTGCAGCGCTTATTCCTTCTATGACCGAGCTGTAGCCTCCAATAAGGCCCTGGGGTCATCCTGTTGCTAATACTCCACCTCAACACATCCATTCATCCCCCCACATATCCCAAGCCCACCATTCAACTGCAACACCAGTAATGAGTGTTAGGGGGATTACATGCAGAGGCAATTACTTAAAGTGCTGAGTACCTGCAGAAAATTGTAGCTAGTAATGCTGCCGGAATAGTTAATTTACGTCACGTTTACGGGTTCATACGACGCTACAAGATGCGAAGAAGTTCCACAATTTAGAAGTCACAGTTGTATGGAGCAATGCAATAACTCTGAAGCATCATAAGCATATGTGATCTGATTACTGCATATTTACAGTAACTGCAACAGATTACAGATGTCATCTTTTTGGAATCAGATTACTGTAATTCCATTACACCTAATCAAATACTCCTACTCGGCCTTGCTGAGCTCACAGAATGCAGCATCCCTGACTGTCCTCATGCAGATGCAGGTCTACGTGAAGGAGAAATATGGCCGGCCTCCGTTCAGCAAAACAGCTGAGTGGCCATCCATCACGACCCGGAAATCTGTTTGTGCTCTATCCGCTCAGACCCCTCGTCTCATAAGCGGACGAGGGGATCGGGAAGAGACGGGACAGTAAGAGAAAGTGCCCATAAACATATTCTCTCAGGATGGGGGGGGGGGGGGGAGGATGGCATGTAAAATCCGTCAACATGGCGTTGGAGAAAAAATGTCTGGCCTCTTAGATTGATGGAGTAAGCTTCTGCGCTTGTAGTGTTTTTCCGGCAGCACAATACACAGCGGTGTATGGCTATGATTACTTGTAGTCCAACCACGGCTGGGAGGGGATGGCGGCTGCAGTCTAAATATTAGGATTAATGACCATGCTGGTCACTCTAGTGAAACATCACTCATACTTCGATTGCATTCCAATGCTATGTAGGCAAACGATGGCACGACAGAGCACGTTTTGGGTCTGCAAAAATAAAAATAAATTAAAATATATACACAGTTTTCGTACTCTACGATCAGATTGGTGGTATTACTTGAGATGAACTGCAGGTAAATGCATGTGTACAATAATAAATGCTTTCAAATCCTGTGTTCTGCAGGACACCGCGTTGCATCCTGATAATAATAATGTGTGCAATAATACCTCAACATGTCCACCCACCGAACAGGGGAGGTTGAATGTCTGTCCCCCCCCCCCCCCCCATTTATTACCACCACTCTCCCTCTCATGAGATCATTTGCAGAAGGTGATTATATATGCAGTGAGGAGAAGACAATGGAGAAGTGAATGAAGGAGATGTCAGAATGGCCGGTGCTCTAACTTGGTCGAAAGGAGCGTTCCATGCAACACAATAACTTTCATTAATAATAAAACATCTGTTGGCGCTGTTGCTTTACGATTTCCCTAAAGAACCCTGCGTGGGACAGTTAGCGGACGTCAAAACGGTGCTAACTTTCATGTCAGTGAAAACGTCTCCTGAAACACTTCTCGGGGCAGCGCAGGGGCGAAGTGACAACACCGCTGACATCGCTTCAGAAGAAACTGCGCCCAGGTCCATCTGTCTTCACAAGAGGGCTGTTAGCCTGAGCTAAAGGACAGCGTCGGTATAAACCGAAGATTAGTCATATCACCTGTCCAGGGCTTGTAGCAACAGAATGTATTAAACTGTGACTCTAACACATTAGCTCAAATACAACAAGAGCATAAAGGAGTCATCCATTGTCTTGTGCTGCTGCCGCGATGTGAGCTGAATATTGAATGAAGTCATCCGTCAGTGGAATGCCATAATAAAAGCTCTTTCTCAAGTATATGTGGAGCAAAAGGATTAAGTCTGCGTTGAGATAAAGACGCCTGCGAGTGTGTGATGGTGTTGCTTTCCGTTTTATTCAGTATATTTTCGCAGTAAAGAAACCTGTGGTGTCCAGTGTCAGTAATTGTAGCCGGCGGAGAACACACATGGTCAGTTGCCGCTGCAGTCCATTTGCTAACTGTGCACTTTTCCTGGCGCCCTTGCCACTATGCATCTTTAGTGTCCTGTAACTGAAAACCATCAGCTCTGTCATTCTCCAATCCTGCCACTTTAGAGGCACCCGTGTCTCACACCGAGCAGAGGTAATCTCTCAGTATTGATCCGGTCACATGGCGAAGGCAAATATGTTAAAGTGGACAGTGTAAAAAGACATCTGATGCTAGAAGGTGCCATTGTGCTCACTCGGTCCTTATTTGCTTTAACACTGTATACTGTATACATATGTACACATGTTATTCTGGTTCAAGCATCCTAGCATAAGCTATGAATCTCTTGTGATACGTCTTGGCAGCCACATACTGTAGGAGGAAGCTTCAGAAGACAGGCATTGATTTCAAGCAAATCTGTCCTGACATCTCCTCTTTCTGGTTCGGTATACCTTTCCACGGCTAATGAGCAGCCGTCTTCATTCCCTGCCGGGTGAGACGTACTTTTTCATGCCTTGTGTCAGGAAACGCTGGCGATTCATTACCAGGGAGGATAGATGGAGAAAAAAAAAAAGAGTATGATGGTTAAGCCTGAGCTTTAAGACAGACAACTATGTCCTCTAATCCCTTCTGAGCAGCCGTAAGCCTTCCGTTATCGCTCGTTAGAATTGTGCATCCCTTAAATACATTAACTTAGACCCTAATGCTGAGCCCTTTTGTAGGGCACGGCAGCTGCTCATAGCAGCCAGTCACTAGGCTAAGAGGGAAGAAACATGCTAATTGCTGTCATTTAATTGGGTAACAAGTGTGTGTTTTTTTTAATGGGTGCAGAGCACAATTTACAGCAATCAATGTGATCCTGGAAAGCTCATGAGGTAATTGCAATTCTGTCCTATGCCTCAGTCGTGTGTCAGAGAGGGAAATCTGATGATGAAATCAGGCATGAAGACACACATTGACAGCCTCTCCATCATGTATGCGTGCTCATGATTGTATATTCATACCTTGGTCTTTATGTCATCAGCATGCAGGTGATAAAGAGAGGGATGACCTTGCTTCTCTCACAGGTCTCCACTGTACTCTACTGTAAATCTCCAGTCACAGTTTACACCACTCTTGACTCTGGCCTTCAGTAGCCCAACATCCTCTTGGTCTGTCGACCAGCGAGAGCTCCTTTAGCTGCATGAACAACTCCATAAAAGAAACATGGTAAGTCAACAGGAACTCACGCAGAAACTAATTCATAAAGCAGGTATCAGGCGGCACCGATGTACATTCACTGTTGAAGTTCCTTTGCTTTCTATAATTAAAATGTCTGGGATGTTCAGGAAGTATTCTGAAGCGTTAACACACGAGATCAGACGGTATTTATTCAGAAATGCAGAGAGTAAAAGCGCTAGTCCCCTACTTTATCCCTAAAGAGGCCTTTATGTTCCATTGTGTTTACCAAAAGGATGTGCAGGCAGTTGTGTCTATGTTACACAGATGCCGCCCACCATGTCTTCACAAAAGCTTACAAGTAGAGCACAAACATCATTTGGATTCAGTGTTTTTCTTCCATTTTCCATTTGCTGCGATTCAGTGCACATGGATAAATATGACTTGATGCCGCCTGTGATCCCCGGCCGTGCTAAGGGTCGCACTGACTGATGGGAGGACCGCAACGCCTCGGCAGCCGATTCAACAAAGCGAGGCTTGTTATGCATTCTGACTGCAGCATGTCTAAGATGCTTGGTGTTTGCTGAGACAGCAGATGACTTGCCTTGCTCTCTCTGCCCCTTGCTCAACCAAGGCAGCATAGACTTAATTGCCTCATTAGCAAAAGGGCCAGCGAGGAGTCGGCCTCTTCCACATTGTTCAATGTCAACAGTGCAAGCGAGAGGAAAGGTTAATAGAGTAAACAGCATCTCCCTCTCCTGAATGGAAATATGTTTGTTTTCTAGCACGATGGGTCAGTGGTCAAAAGCTTCATTTCATTCCACAGTGACAGAATTATGCATGTAATTTCATCTTATCCGCACACTGCATATTTTAACCTTTATTATTCCTAATTTTGGAGCATAACACAGCTTGCTGTCGCTGTGTGGTAACTCCTAAAGCTGTCTTCTTTTAAGCTCGAATCACGCCAACTTTAATTATTTTAAGAGCATGATTTCGCAAACTCTGCTTATTTCCTCCTCTACAGCGTCTTTGGACCCCAGACAGCAAATCAAGCCAAGCGCTAACACTCTTGATTTCCCTCTTGAAGAAAGACACACAAAATACAAATTATGTCCGCCGCTGAGAGAAGATGTGAGGTCCAAAAAAAAAGCCTCATGTTTAATCATTTTGAGAGAGACAGAAAAGTCAGCCCGGGTTTCACTCACAACTGCACCTAGATCAGGAATCTGGAAGGCAGTCCTAGTTCCTCTCTTCACTAGAGATGTGGTGATCTCTAAGTCTATCAGTGTGCACTAACCAGAAATAGAGGAGATGACTAAAACAAATGGAGGACACACGGCGTTATCGTGTCGGAATGAGCTGCAAAGTTATGATTGTAAAGTTGTTGGCATCATTTCGCATGTCTCTGAGGTACACTCCATTAGGCTACTGTAGTACACAACCACATAAAAACCACTAACCTACAGCTGCACAGAGCGCTCGTGTATGAGTATGAGTGTTTAGTTGTAGCCCACACACACACACACACACACACACACACACACACACACTCCGGGTTCACTTTATGTCCATGCAAGGCTAGGGCTGATCATGGAGGGAAAACAAATTGGGGAAGATATAAACGTAACACGTAAGAGAGGATACTTCAGGCTGTGGATTATACCACCCATACTGCTGGGCACATTAGGTTAGAGGCTAAACTTTGGAAAATATACAGCTGCACATCTGCACGGGCATTATAGCGTAAAGGCTCCATTTCATCAACAAGTCAAGCCTAACGAGTCGGAAAAAACAGAGATGGTGGTGCCATCTGTTCTCAACCACTTTGCCGGGAAAGGGGGGGGGGGGGGGGGGGGAAAGTGGGAGGACAAGGGGAAAAAGACTGCAAATATAAAGTGTACTCCGACCGCAGCCTGCGCTTCGGAACAAGCGGCGGTGTCCTCCTGCGGAAACAAACTTCTCGACCTTTCGGCCCGAGAGAGGGCTCTGCAATCAATGACATCACATACTTAATCTGCAGACAACCTAGTAATTGATCAATGATATTTACAGTGTTTTCACTGTGCTTTAAAAGACCTAATGGCTGGCTTTGTGGTTGAGTAATTAAAACATCCATCACACAACATCCAACCCAAGACTGGACCTTATGTATTGCATGCTACAGTTCCTAGTGAACATGAGGAAAGCTTATAAAGACCAGTGATGTCATAGATATCTTATACAGCTTTAAAGGTCATTCCTAAAGTTTTGTTACAGTACATAAATAGATTAAGGGCACTATTTAAAGTTACAGCGCAATCGATTTTCTTTTGTCTCAAACCAAAAAAAAGAAAATCCTTTTCTTTCTCGCACTCATTATAGATCTAAATGGGACAGATGGCAGAGTCCTGACTTCAGCTATCGTGCACTAAGAGTGGAGGGGATCATCCAGATGGTGCTCAGGTGTTGTGCAGGTGACCACTTTGTCTTCCACCCGCTCTAATCAATGGCCACTGAATTCCCTTGCTTCCAAACACCATCCATCTTTAAGTCTTTCCAGGCTGCGACGACCAAAAGCAACTGAAGATAAATGTTTAAAGGGCAGAAGAGCCTCTACTGATTAAAGCCACTAACGCTTTCGGGAAGACTGGCAAGCAAAAGAGGAAATGGAGTGAGACAATGAAGCTTGCGGGTTCGAAACACCTAATGGAGTGTCCTGCTTGCTGGGCTAATAAACTGCTTCAAATTGAAAGGAACAGCAGGCGTCTAAATAGAGCGATGTGGAACATTTGCTCCTGTTCATTCAGTCAGCTCCCAATTGGAAATGCGGGAGAGGAGGAGGAGAAAAAAAACGTGCCCGGGTTGCCATCGTTTTGTGCAGCAAAAGTTGCTTTTATTCATCTTGCAATCAATTCTGCGAATTGAATTACAGCCGAGAAAAAGAAGTCGATGTGTGCATGAAAATCCTTTTCTCTAAGATTTATGGGGAGGACACCCCCGGTGGATGCAGTCTGGCTGTGAGCTGTATTCTCATCTCAGCAACACGATGCTGTTTGAATGTCCGAGTGGATATTTGGACACGATAATCAATAATCACAGTGTGAGATGAAGCGGGGCGCAGGTTGGGGTCTGACAGGTGCACCCCACGACCAATTAACGTGCTAATCTACCACCAAGAAAGGATCAATTATCGGCAGAGAGTAAACCGGGGTTTTGACAATATGTCACTCGTTGAAAATGTCAAACAAACGTCGGTCGAGCAGTAAAAACATCAAACTGTTCAATCAAGGTCCGCCGACTTGATGTGCAATAAGCCTGATCAGGCTTGGTTAACCTTTGTCAGCAGGCGTCCAGGTGACAGAGGAAATGACCGTCACTGTAACACAACCTGTGCTGCTAAGTGGGTGTAAATGCTTCATGTAGAGTTTGCTTTTTCTTCCTTTGTATCATTGATGTAAGCGCTACGTTAAGCCGCTTGAAAGTGCAAGACACCTTAGCAATAGGGATTTTGGTTTTTGAGCTGTTTATTTTCCTGCACAGTTGGATCGCGCAGCTGCACAGAAAACAGAGATATACCTGGTTTCAGAGACAGAGAACATAGATCAAAAGCATGTTCTGCTTAGAGAAGACAAGCATGCCAGCTTTATTCCGCGCCGCCAGTTTTCACTAAGGCGGAAAGCACTTGAAAGCACCACAACAGGGCTGGGAGCTCGGAAATGATAGCATCTCAGCCCCAACCCCTGATAAAAGAAAGTGCATTTAAATGGTATTGTTGTAAGATGTATGAATTCTGATCACCTTTTGCTCTTGCAGCCGGAGAGAGCGCTCGATTGGTGATAGATGGAATCCTATTTCCAGCAATGTCAATAGCTGTGAGGAATTAATACCAGGGCAGACCTTAGTGGGGAGAATCAATGGGAGACAATTCCATGCTCCACCTCGTCGACAGCATCAGCGTTTATCTCAACGTTTTGTTCACTCTTTGATCTCCTCACTGCTCACATAAAACAATCATAGACCTTGATTCAAATATTTATGCACACAAGCAGCAAATCGCTTCACATTTTCTAAGAAAATAGAAGGCTGTAATTGCACTCGCTCCATCGACTTTCAAACTGCAAGCAGGCAGAAATCCTCCGTTTGGAGGAAACAGCCGCGGCTGTAGAGATTACAGGGAACAAGGGGCCAATGCGATGTTTCAGAGTCGTGACTAACCAGGGTATTACAGAGCTACCCATTCTAGTTTTGGGGCAGCTAATTGAATGGATTGGGGTTCTGCTGGTGAGATGGTCAGATATCCAGAGTCAAGTGATCCACGAGGTGAAAGGTGCTTTTGTAGAATGATTGCTATTGTCATTGCTTGTGGCCACTAGATAAAAAATAAGCTTCACTGTGCGTTTTTTGGTGCTGATCAGTTAAAATGTGCCCTCTTACACTTAATAACTTCATTATGATGCTATCAAACTCATATAATTAACGTGCAATGATACAAACAATAAGAAATCCTCACATTTAAGACACTGAGAGTGGTCAATCTAATCTTCCAGACTAAACTCTAAAGTTCTGATCAACGCAATGATCTCATTGTTAACCTTTTGTATAAAACAACAGGTCGCTGTCATGATGCATAAGAACGTGTTAGTTTATCTGCAACAAATGTCTGTGTCTTTAATTATTTGTGTACAGCTGTATACCAGTGTAGTGTAATGTCCTGTGTATATACTGTGCATGTGGCTCCAGTTAATGTGAATGTGAGCCTTTCCCGAACATCTGTCAAAGATTAGCAGCAAAGTGAAATAGGCAGTTCCTGTTCATACGTTCCAAAATAATCTGGCAGTCATTTTCCCAGTGAAGGATGAAAAAAAGGGGGGGGGGGGGGGGGGGGGGAGAGGAGGGTTTATTGGTCAGAAACACTCCACAAACCCAGCTCTGTCTAGGCATGTGTCTTGTGTTTTACAAGATGCAAGTGCCAAAAGGCCTCCAGTATGCAGCGACAGAATAGAAAGACTAAAAGCACTAAAATCAATGAAACATGAAGAATCCCTCAGGTAAAAAAAGAAAGGATGGTTTGTTATTCAGGGAGCACGCTGTCATTCAAAGGCCGTACACATCGGGGGGGAAAGTGCTTGGAAGGCAAATCAGTGTTTGTTAATGATATGGGTCAATTGTTTTGAGGACGGCTAGACCTCTGTACTCATCTCTGGCCTCTTCAATCAGCCTCGGTGGAGGTTTTGTATTCCTCAGTGCTTTGTCCTTGCTGAGCCATTCAGATTTGCCACTTTTGCTTTGAGTAATAAAATCCTCTCTTGACGGAAATCTGTTTACACTTTGTTCTGCGTGTCAAATCGCTGACATTGTAGGTGTGGAAGGGAAGTCATTTAACTGTCTGTAGCAATGCACTGCCAGCTATTTTTCTATTCTTCCCTCAATAGCTGCATCTGCACTGTACTGTACGTCCTACAGCTTGAATGGAATATCCACTGGATACTGATTCCTGGGTGCATACATGTATTGTGATGCTTTGCATTGTCCCTTTGCTCAGTCTGTGTGTGAACATGTGCTGAACGTGTTGATATCTCTGCATTATGTGCATCATTCTACCAGCCAATGTAAGCAATTTAAAGGTCTATGCTTCTGTGCAAGGCTCCACACTTAGCTGACAAATGCTTTAAATATCTTGCACATTGGGGTACCGCAAATTCCTCACATGCTCTGGAAAAAACATGCTCAAAGAGTGAGAATGTACACAGAAGATACCGCACGATAACGCTGAAGAATAACGCGCTTCAAAAGGAAATCTAAACGAAGACTTAATGTATGGTAACTACACGTCAGAAAGCGAAATGTCTCTGGGTTTGTAGGAATGTCAGAAGTCTTTGGCGGGGTGTGTGTGTGGGAGTGTGATTCAGGCACAAACACATCAAGATGTCACTTCATAACCTCTGGCTCAGGAGGCTCCTGTCATCTTCACATTTCAGAGATCCTCTGCCTACCCCGGCAGACATGCTAAATATAGAATGGGGACAGAATTTCTGTTTGGAGCCACTGCTCTCCTTATCTACATCTAACACTAGCAGGCGTGCATCGGCACTGCCGTCTCCATTGTTACACACATGTATGTATGCATGTAGACACACGAGCATCAGCGCACACACACTGATCGTAAGGCCCTGCGTGATAACTCACATTGCATTATCTTATAGATTAAACATGAGACTCAACCAAGCAAGGGTGCAGAGGTTTGGATCTCACATAGAAGCTGCTCATTCTTTCCAATTACTTTTCTGTCAAGTGACTTATACTATGTTATTACTTCTTCGGCAGTCATTTACAAATTCCCTCATATAGAATCATTTAGTCGTGGCACACGGACAGATAGGCAATCCATCACTAGTCTCCGTTACCTGGCTGAACGTAGCCCACTGTTAATCAGTTACTCTATTTGACTTTGTGCAGTCTGTAACTTTGTATCGGCAGAGTCACAGAAGGGAGCTACACAACTCTCCGTGGCAATTAATTGTGCTACTTATCTGTAATGCGAACAGTGGATATTACTTCTCCAGCAGATATTAAATTAAGGATGTCTCAGGACTTGCGAGGCCAAAACCAAATAAAAAGGAAATGAGCCCCTATTAATGACTATTGATTTTTTTGTATAATAAAACAGCCACTTCCTCTATTTACTTGGCCTCGGTGTTGATCTTGAATTAATCCAGGCTATAACTTTAGGAGAACGTCCTTCAGTGTGGCGCAGCAGAGCAGCCCAGCCTGAAACGCTAAACATTTATCTGGTCGGGGAAAAAAATGCTCTTTTGGCTGACTGGCAGATATTTTGTTCTCGCATGAGAGAGACACATGACCCAGGTTGCTGTACTGTACTGGACATTCACTCTGACAATATCATTTTCGGCTGCACACATTGTTTCATATAGTCATATCTTGTGACATGACAGGGGAACGAGAACATTCCTCACCATGGCAACAACAAGTCATTTAATACTCACTACAGGCAAAGGGCTCATGGTTATTTTAAGAAAAGTGCATCATTATTACTTTTTATTAGGAAATAAAGGATTGTTTTATTATTTTATGTGGAATTTTTTCACCTTGGCATTGTTGGATCAGCTGTGCCAGATAAGAACTAGGTGTGTTTTTATCATCATTATCATCATCATCATCATCATCATCATCATCATCATCATCATCATCATCATCATTAAAAAACGTGCTGGTATGCAGTGTCCACTGCCGAGTCAGCACCTTTAGTTGTGCAGGATCACATACTGTGGATTCACTGGTTGATCAATGTAATCATTGACAAGTCAAGCATGTATACTGGGACACATAATATCTCCATCTTCTCATATATATATTTTTTTTACCGCTTATCTTATTCAGGGTTACAGGGCGGGGGGGGGGGGGGGGGGGGGGGGGGGACTGGAGCCTTTCCCAGAATGCATAGGGCAGAGTACTCTCCTGAGAGGTCACCGCAATACGTAGGTAACTGAATAATGAGAGGCGGAGATAACAACCTCTTTCTGCATTTACAATTCCACAGTGCACTACACATGTGGCACAAGCAAATAACACCAGCTGTATGTCTAAACTAATGCAATGAAAGAAATGACACACAAATGATTCTTTTGATTCCTCTCCAGGCTGCGACGCCACGAACAGCGAGCTTCACGCAGACTAGAGCACGACTTTTGGACTCAAACCAAAGCAGACGAGCAGCCAGCTCTCGGGTGCATTATTCCCCATATGGCCACTTTTAACCACTCTAACTTTTAACTCGGGGGTTCAAACTTTTTCACACCATGTACTCTTATTTCATCGTCACTTCAGACTGTAAACTGGCTGTTTTACTCCCAGTTGCACCCAGCTGGGGAAATGTCACTGCAGGTGACGAGACAGCAGTAAGGAGAGTAAAACCTCTCACTGGGAGTCATTTTTACACACTGTCTTACAATGCTACGGTAACTTCCAGTCAGTGAAGTCGCAGTGGAATTAAGCAATCCCTCATTTAGCTCTGAACCTGTAGGGGCCCTCAGTACATTGCTGTAATATAGTAAAAACAAGAGCTGTATTGGTACGAGTATCAGCAGTAGTGGTGGAAACATAAATAGACAAAGGAAGCTCAATTTACGATCGTAGGAAACAAACATTTTCAATTAACCTTTTCAAGTTTTGTATCAAACAATTGATAGTCCAACACATTAGAGCATTTTTTACATTCTCAAAATGATATTCAAGACACTTAAAAATTGGGCCAAAACAGTAAGAAACAGCATATGGGACATATATACCCCCGTGAGGTCTTTGTGGTTGATGTATGTGCTTGTATTTGTTTTGCTTTTGTCAGAAAATAGTAAAAAGGCATTTTGTTTAATCTGCGGCAAGCCTGTTTTTGAAGAATGAGAGTCATAGAGGCACAAAGAGGGTCAATAAATCTAGATAGCAGATTTAAAGGGAGGGGTCAAGGGAACTTTTATCTCCCCTTCTGAGAGCTCCCCTAAGTGGAACAGCCGATCCATTTTTCATAAAAGCATAAATATAAATATCAATTTCTAAACATGTGTGTATTATAAAGTGCGAGGGTGACTGTACGAAAATATATATTCTGACATCATTGTAAATCGAGGCTGAAAACAATTGCCAGATGTGTTGTTAGGGACGTCAATACAAATGAATATTTACAATAAATCTTTGTAAATATAATAACGACAGACGAGAGTCCACATCGAACCACAGCACGGGTGTTAAATGGTGTTTTTCTTTTTTTTAAGGAATGGGAAGTGACTTACCCAGAAACAAAGAGCGAAATATTGCAGACATCACGGCTGGAAATCCCATTTACAACGGAACTGGAAACAATGCGCTCAGACTGCCTTCAAACGCATTCGGCTGACCTAAGTGCGGGCACAACGAAGCGGCACCATCAGCGAATAGAGGAGCGAAATCACAGATAAATAAATCTTCATTGAGCACATGAGTCCAAGGACATCATATGTTGCACACGCCCGACATATCTAAGCCTCCCAAGAAGAAGAAACGTGGCTCTTTCTCTTCAACGTCATTTTCATCGCAGGCTACTTG
Organism: Cottoperca gobio; assembly: GCF_900634415.1. NCBI lineage: Eukaryota > Metazoa > Chordata > Actinopteri > Perciformes > Bovichtidae > Cottoperca > Cottoperca gobio. Next base: position 4,682,994 of record NC_041367.1, read on the forward strand.
GCGTCAAATCAAAGTTCCCCGGCTGTCTGGCTCTGGCGTGGGACGTGTTGTCTCAGGGTCCCCTCTGTCTCCTCCTCAGCAGTCTCTCCTCCTTTCCTCCTCCGCTGCACAAAATGCCAGAGAGGAGGAGGAGGAGGAGGAGGAGGAGGAGGAGGAATAGGTGGGTGATGAGGGGATGCTGAAGGATGGAGACCTCTAGAGTCTGAAGTTCTCTTACACAGCATGCTGCAACACACAGTACAATCCTTGTTGAGAGGATTTCCTCTTGTTAAGTGTTGCAGGCACAAGTGAGCTGCTTTATTTGATATGATTGGAATTAATGTGTCCTTTAATGTAAATGTTACGAACAAATAGTCCTATAATATACAACTGCACAGGGTGAGTCTTTGGGACTACTTTATCTTAAATGTTGCCATATAACTACACTGTTATTAAAGGACGATATTTTTCAGTCTAATTTAATGTCATTATGACATTGCTTTAACATATAACACAGGATTTGACACAGTTTAATAATTGGCAGTTAATTCAGCGTTTAAATGTGAACATTGGCGGCTTTTCTTTGCCTTGTGTGATCATAAAGTAAATATATTTGTGTTTTGTACAGTTTGTTGTACAAAACTAACGTGACCCTGAGCTCTGCATTATGGGATTTTGTCACATTTACATTTAATAGACCAAATGAGGCTCATTTATAATCAATATAATTGCTATTTGCAGATGTAGCATGTGTGTGTATTTGTATGTATTGACTACTAACCTATGATGAATCAAATTACAGGTATTTATTTGATTACTAAGTAAGTAAGTATCTGAATTGTCAGGCTAACCTGCTTTGATTTTTACATCAAGAAACAAGCAAAACAACATGTTCTAAATTCAAAAGCATGACATATTTTCTAAGCTATTTATATTTTTGCAGGCTGTGATGACGCATGCTTGTGATCAAAGGCACGTTAAACATCTGTTTTCAACCAGGAGGCATATTTTTTGCTCGCTAATCAAATTTTTATTTGTCCACGAGATTCTCAAGTTTTAAAAATTATTAAAATTATTTTTCAAAACTGCCACACGAGATTTACCCCGTCACTTTGCAAGAGCAGCGCTGTTTACTTCAGGCAAAGAAACAGCGATGGTGGAGTGCTGCTGTCTGCTGCTCTCAGACCTTCGAGACAAATGAATCCCCCTCCTCTTCTGCGTCTCAACAATCTACAGAAATAACAAAAGGATTTTTACTCGCCACTGGCCCCTCTGCTCTCGCTCGCTCTCTCTTTCCCCCTGGAGTGGCCTGCTCTTCAGCACCAGCCTTCCTCCATTCCTTTCCGTTCCAATAACTAAATAGCTTGAAACAATGTCTCACATGCACAAGTAGACACACACACACACACACACACACACACACACACACACACGCACACACACACATATACTCTCTGGCTCTCCTTCTCTCACTGCAGACACAAAGAAACACATGTACACACAGAACAGTTGATGAGACACAGAGAGGGCGCAACAAATACAACATCATTCCAGATGTTGCAAGAGGCAGATAAGATAAGTGATTTTCTGTCTTGTGTGGTCGGGCACTTTGTTCATAACGACGATCGTCTGCGTCTTCTCTCTTTGTTTGTGTCGCCCTGTTTACCTTTGTATTTCCAGCTGAATGTAAAAGGTCATGGTCTCATCTGTGCAGAAGTCGGTATTTGCAGGAGCCGGCTCCAACACAGCGAAGTAAAGTACAATAGAAAAAAGAAAAATACTCTTAACTGCTGCAATATCAGCTGTCAAACTATGATGGATGGCTGGTTGCAACAGACATGTTTGCCCCTGCAATCACCGCTGCCCTACAGTAATCTTCCTTCAGATAAAACACTTGATTGAAAACGCGCCTGATAGCCAACATATATTACATCTATGTTCAATTTTTGCTCCAAAGCACGCTTTCTCTGCAGAAAGATGAGATACGGAGGCAGGGTAGAGTCTGCAGCTGCACCATGCATTATACAGCGCTGAGGTTATCATGACTGCTCCTTTAAAAGACGACTTCACTTATGCACAAAGGGATGACAACACTACATAATACATGGGGCAGATCCATTGTTGATAGTAGTGATTCTGTGATGGGTTACTTGTCTCGTGAGCAGTGTAGATGGTGCCACGGGAGGAAACCTGTCTGTGTTTGGTGGCCTGGCCTTGGTGCATGATATAGCACCCCAATGCAGATGGCCTCACAGATGGTTGGTATTTATACCACAGGGCCTTGAAAACTCACTAGTGTGGAAACCGTCTTTCTCCCTGATTAGTTTCACACCACCACGAACACAGCAATCTCCACATAGCCATTTCTCACTGCAGTGAAAACATATGAGCAGTTGTGAAACGTATTATGACACATTAGGAGAAATATTTGATGTTGTTTTAGAATAAATATCATCTGCCGTGTGGGCTGCTCCTGTTTGAGGTGACACTGATGATGTGTTGGGACTCCCAGTTCTTCTTAAGCCCATGAAAATGTAATCCTCCTAAGTGCAAGCTCCATGATTTTTTAAAAATCTTCCAGACTCATACACGGCTTGCATTTTAGCTGGGAGCACTCTTGACTTATGTACTTTAAGTGGATTTGCAATTTAAATTGGAGCAACAAGACGTACCTCAGACCTTCTCAGGGCTGGAGCAGCCTCAGATGAGAGTGTTCTCACCCGCCAGAACAGCTGTATCTCCCTCATCAGGACATCACCGGGATGTGTTAGTGTTTTGTTGACGCACGGACGACACCCTGCAAACATGTACGAGCACGCCGCGATGCCTGGATTTGGCCACCTCTCTCTCCTGACCTCAGGGAGTGAGAGAAGTGGAATAGTTAAAAGGATTCGTGACAATAAGGATGTGGAAAAAAAAAACCTTCTTTTGTTTATGCATCTCTCTATCTTTAGCAAGCAGCGTGATGCTTCACCGTTCACGGCTCGCGGATCCTTTATAGTTTAATGAGGGAGAGGGCGGCCCTGGGAGATTTACGGTGAGCGTCTCGAGGCGGCATTGGACACTCGGCTTATTGATCCAAATCTGATGTTTGTTCATGGGTCAGTAAAGCTCTTTCCCTCCTGCACCGTTCAACCCCGCCATGAGAACGTTCAAATTCTCAGCTCCTTCTGAAGCCAATAAAATAAATGCACTGCAGGTCAATGTTCATTATTTTAGTCTCTCTTTAAACATACAGCAGATCCTGACAGTGGGAGGAGTGTTGAAGTGCAGCGCCATGCAGTGTCGAGGATATAAAGAGCCTACTGTAAATGTTTCCTCTTTCAGCGAATGCACATATGGCTTTAACACAGAGGCAGGTTTATTGATCTACGGGATGAATTAAGTTCTCTGTCCAACAACCCTATTTTATTTTATTGTATTTTCCCATATTTCCATATTATACTCTGTAATAAAGGAGAAGGAGCAGAGGCCCGTTTTAGACCACTTCCTGTCATCTCCTGCACCACAGTGCTGCGAGCACAGCGCTTGTCTCCTTGTGCTTTGATGCCCAGTGAGTTCAAAAGTGGATGTTCCTCCTCGATTTATTTATGAGCCCTTCACGGGGAACATGAGGCAGATAAAGATAGAGTTTAAAAACATGTTATCATGCTCTAATTAAAGGCGAGGCAGTCGACTGAACACGCGGCAACCCGGCGTCGCACACAGTTTTACCCTACATCTGTTAGTCTGCGGTGAATAGGTAAATGAATCAGCTGAATGGGAATGATTGAATTCATTAATTCATCAACCAAAGTAAGAGTAAATGGCTGCATAAACCAAACACGCATGATGGTGCCATTTGGAAGAGTGAAATAAGACTGATTGTTGTGTATTTGAAATCGCATGACTCCGTCTTGGGGGAAAGTAATGATGTTAAATTGTTGCCTGCACCAGTCGAGGATAAACAGATCAATCATGTTTGAATATAATTTCCACCACATTGTACGCTGCATTAGAATTTGTTTTTCCTCAACACGTGACATTTTCCGCATCAGCTGGTTTTTGGGAAAATGTTGCATCCTGCTCATCTCCAGCGTACACAAAGAAAAATCAAATACATTTTTAATTAGAGCAGGTTCTTTGTGTTTTTATGAGTGTGAGGGCATACATGAACAAAACACTGCGAGTTGCAATAATATAATAAAACATAGCATAATAAAAGCGTCTAAAACAACTTAATCAGCTACATAAATATTTTTTATACAAAAAAATGATCATTTATTAAAGCTGGAATGAGTAAAACAAACTACTTGTAAGAATATATGTGAAATATTGATGATCTACTGATGACAAAAACACAACTAGAGCATAAAATAAAATCCTATTTGGCTCAAAAAACATCTTTTTCTGTTCTTTTGCAGCCTCGTCATTAAACGATGGCAAACTTTGTTGACACACAAGCATCGTGTCATCATACAGATGAATAAACGCTGTTTAACTCGACCTATGCGACCAAAGTTAACTGACTTATGTAACCCTAATGAGAAAACAATCTTTATGCTCATTACCAGGACATTGGAGTAGCCTTTGTGGGGAGCTTAGGATACCACATTGAACCAAGCAAATTAGCCGATTAGCCTTGGATTTAAACGCAAATTGAAAGTCTTCGCTGTCATTGATTGCTTTGCCTTTTAAGGTTTATTGACACGGGATGGAGCGCACGTGAGCCCGCTCTTTATTTAGCAAGGTTGGCTTGAGGAGTAAGCACAGGTGGGTGCGGGGCAGTGGGTGAAATGTTGAGGAGGGTTTTGTGTGATTTGGCTGATTTCTTTTGATTCCCCAGCCCCCCACCCCCCCACCTCCCCTCCCTATTACTACTGCTGCCCTCTCCTTGATGAAGTGGTCTCCATTCTGGTCATTGGGGAAATGAGTGATGTGAGCCATATGGTGGTAAATCAGCAGACGCTTTGCATCATACTGTATGTCAGGTGTGTGTGTAGCTGGAGGGCATCCATCTTCCACACATGTCTATTCGTCAATTGAGGAAATGACCAAGCCGTAGATAAACACGTGGACCACAGGGCATATTTAAGAGTGGCTCACATGGTATATATCCATACCGCTAAGAAACCAAATGTTTAAGTAAACGGTATCTACATCTGCATTCCAGTTGTGCACACGCAGACTCCTTAATCCGACGCTGATGGGCGACCGACCGAGCAAACTGAAACCACGTGTTTAAAAAGGGAAAAGCTTCTTTTGTGATTTCCAAGGGATTTCGAACAAAGCTGTTCTATTAGTCTGTTACATGACTGAAGGGTGCTACTCCAGCCCCTTCAGTTCCCCCGGCCGGCGGAGCCTGCAAGGTCAAATGTGCGATTGCATATTCGAAAAGATTATGTGTACCAAAATATTCTTCAATTAGCCAGGGCCAAAAGGACTTCATTTCAATGTATAGACATGAAGCGAAACTAATTGCAGAGATAGGGAATATTACGCCCCAGTCAAGGTATTTAAATCATTTACGGTAGTAAAAGCAGAAATTAAAAAAAAAGTATCCCTTTGCACTTAAAGATCCTGCTTTAAAAATGACTTAACGCTGGAACCTTTGTCTCCACCCTCTGGCAGTGAGAGTACTTACACGAAAACTGTTGACGTGTGTTTAAGACGTACGCCTGCATGTTATCTCCCGCACCTGTTTGTCCTGCCGTCCATCACTTTCTTTGTTTTACTGTAAACCTCCCTGTGAAGTGTTTCTTTGTTTATGTGGAGCATCCACTCCACAAACCTTTCTCGGACGCTTCTTAGGATTTTCCGTCTGAGTTTTCGCTATACTCCTAGCTGCTGCTCCGTCTCTATCGTCTCTCCCCCTATATAGCTCTGTCTGGTTGGCGTTCATTGCATCAGCTGTGCACCAGCGCAAGATAGTCGCCACAGACACAAGACACAAAGCTTCCCCCGGCGGGCGTTGGGCTTAATCAGCGTCGTGGGAACTGGTTTGGCGGGGGACTTGAATGTAACACAAGTGTATTTATGTGTAAAAGTCCTGCACTCCAGCTTTAACGTGGCTTTTATGTTAACAGCAGATGTGATCAGTTTCAAATCATGGCCACAACAGTTGTGTGAGCGAGCGACCTCAGCTTGGATTGTGTGCTGTAGAAACCACTTCCTACTACGACACAGGACTGATTTTGTGCTACCTATTTCTACATCTCTGAGAAAGACCTGGCAAACGCTACTCTTATGTAAAAAAAAGAAAAGGAAAATGAAATAAAATAGGGACACGTACAGCCGAAGGATAAAATGAGCGGTGCGATTTTCTAAACTAGACACACAATAAACCTGATGTAGGATTATGTTGTGTATGCTTCGGGCGTTGCCTGAATAACTCCAAAGTTTTGAAGGAAAAAATGATATTGGTCACAGACAATTCCATGCCCCGAGCTGCGGGCCTATTCTAAAGTCCAGGCAATTTTCCAGAGCCACTATGGGCTGAGGCGTGACTGATGCAGTGACCAGTGAAGCAAGATTATTTCTTTGACAAGCCCTACCAAGAAAGAATGACAAGAAATGAAAAGTTCAGCACAAAGCAATGACACCCTTATTGGCCAGCGTGGACCATGTGACACACAGACACACACACACACATATATACACACACACATCTGAGTGTTAAGGGACTTCTTTTGATACAGATGATCATGAGGCTCCACTGTGTCTCACTGAGCCTGGGCTGCTCTGAAGAAATATTAGTAATGCTCAATAAATATCTTTCCTGCTCAGGGGTTGAAAGAGTCGCACGTTCCTCCCTGCAGTCATTAAGTAATCTGAAGAATTGGCTTTTAGAGAAATAACAAAGGTTACTAGCACACACACACACACACACACACACACACACACACACACACACACACACACACACACACACACACACACACACACACACACACACTATCTGAGCTCTGATATGTGTGCTGTTTGGGCTACTTAGCATTCTCAGTAGGAAGCTGCTAATCATGCTGAGGGGATTTCAGGACCATCTGCAGGCGACCAGGATTTAGACACTTACACAAATCAATCAATTGATCTGTCCATTCATAAGGCGTCCAAACTGCCGATTTGGTTCCGCATGATTTCTTGACTTCAGCTCCCACGAGCAACAGTTGAATTAACACATTATGTAAAATACCAGTCATGTAGGGGGATTACATGATCACAGAATATGTAAAGGTATAGGGTTAAGAATTCTCCTTTCATTCCTCATTGACGAGGCTGTCAGCAAACAGTTTGAATTATTAACATTGCTTACCAACTCGTATCAAATGGTTTTTTTGTTGATGGATAGGGTGTTACAGCAACAGATCAAAAACAGAGCAGCCGACGTTACGAATAAAAAGTTCATTTCTGGTTATCAGGGTTTCGATGAATCACCTTTCCAGCTGTGAACACAAGTCTCCATCTCTGTCCTCAGCGTTCAGGCTGCGTACAGGTTTCATTTATCACCAAAGTTGGAAGATATCTCTATGGATCGCTCCTTCTTTGTGGCGAAAGCACAACTGCTTTTAAATCGCATAACTTCAGGTGCTACTCTGACGTCTCTCTTGATTCTCGGCCTCCTCCCTCACGGACAAGTTTATTCATGGTCTTCCTAATTTGTTCTGATGGGCTCTCGCCATGTGCCCACCGAGTCACAGCTTGGATAGGACAAGTAATGATGAGAGTAGTTCCATATAAGACCAACATTACCTGGAGAAAAGAAGCACGAGTGACCTCTCGTCTACTGGGAAAGCTCGCCCGCACGTGAGGCGGAAAGCGCAGCCTAGCATGTGCGGTTTCCAATAACTCAGGTAATGAATATGATAATAAAGGGTTTGGTCGGCCTCATATGTCAATCATGTTTGATTCAGGTAAAGTGACACGTGGTACGGGAAGTATCACGCTCCAGTTGATGAGAACGCTCCAGAGACATGGACGGATGAAACACAATCAAGTGCAGCTACAAGTCTGCGAGTCCTCTGGGATGCAGCCGGCTCTAAATAGAGATTGCTTCAACCTCTTGCAACACAAATAGTGCGCTATTTCCATTTATTCAAATTCACAAACCCACAACAGAATTAGTTGGGTTTTTACATGCATGTACTTTTCTAAATAATTGTCCTTGTTTTTCCTTTTTTGTTGTTGTTATTGTTTGTATTTCTCCTTAGGCGTGTCGTGTGAAGCCTGTCCTGGATCTGCCTGTCACATTTCTTATTTTTTATTATTTAGATTTTATGCAGTCTTATGTGTCTGCAAATTACATTTTTATTTTATTTTTTTACATGACATATTTGTTTAGATTAACATATATTATTATATATATTTGAAAAATACTACAGGACTATTCTGAGCAGGTAAGTAATGGAGAGAGTGTGAGAGCCAACTAAATGTGCTTCCACTGGCAAAGCTTTGGAACATATCATGTTTTGCAGTAACGCATTACTGAGAAATGTTATGTTTGTAGTAACAATAATGACTTTTTTCCAATTTACTGCTGCTGCTGAGCATTTAGTCAACACAGATATCATGACACAAAGTCGTGTATGTTTGCTAGCTGTGTATTGGGAACATAACGAACCCATGAAGTACTGCTGGCGGGTCATACTGCAGAAGTCTTCATGGTCGTTTGATGACTTTGTGCATTGGTTTCCATTGTAACTGCTGTAAAATCAAGCTAATTGCAGCTGCCGTCCTCAGCGAAAGAGCGAGCTTAAAAAGAAAAGCCCACAGGTGGTGCATGTTTAAAACTTAAAGAGATTATTATCGGATAATCCTAAAGGTTTCATGTAATTAGATTACATGTCTTGCCTTTGTGTCAGGAAATGTATCCTAATAGCTAATTAGCAGGCATCAGCCACCTCTTTATTTAGGGGTGTAATCATTGATTGGCTGGTGAGGAATTCAAATATGAGAACCAATCGAAAACATTGGCTCTCGCTGTCAATACACCGCACACATTGTATTGAAGCTTCACACACATACTGCAGTCGGCTTCACAGACACACAGTCAACATGAACCAAAGTGGTAAAAGTGAATCTCTTATTTTTGTGTGGGTTAGAGTCAGAACGTCTGTGGATGGGGATTCTACATTGTGAGTGTTGAGCCACATGGAAATGGTGCAACTTCACACACTTTGAAGAAACTGTCCGAAAGCAGAGATTAATCATGTGTGAATATATTTCCAAGAAAGCAGCTTGGACTACATCACCCAGATTTACACACACATCTGAAGGCTTTTGTTTCCAATTCTTTGTGCACAAACAACATGTAAGTCAATATGTTTCTCCCCCAAGAGTACGCCACATTACACTCCACATTGCATTTGTGTTGTGTCAGATGCAAACAACCTCAATGTATCTTGCATCAGCCCTGAAGACTGGAGCTTCTTGTGTGCTTTGAAACTGCTGTTTACTTACCAGTGAAATGCAGCGTGTGACACATTCTCACATGTAATGAGCTCGGACACCGAACTGGGGTTTTATAAGAAACAAATTACAACCTAGCATGCAGCTGTCACTTTGCTTTAGTCAGGAGGGCCACCCACTAAATATCACCTCGCTCATTACTGTACCGAGCGCTATGGCCGCTGCACATGAAAATAGAAATCCATTCTTGAAGTATTTCTAATAAAGACCCGCTGTGATGTACAACAGAAGAATCCTGCTCTGTATTCACCTTGCACTTCAGGATGTGTATGTTTTGATTTGGTAGCTCAAACCAGTGTCCTACATACACTTAATAACATTCACTAATAATATATTATACTAGAATAGGAAGTGTCAGGCCTAATGCGACTATGAAATTGTGAAAGTCAGTTTTACTGAATGCACACTCACAAGATAAGGTTAAACAAGGTATTTTTCTGTACACGACATGCCCCGCGGGGATAGTTGCCATTTATGCATGACTGAACTGGTCTGCACAATGTAGGGTCAACCGCTGCGCTGTAGGTGGATAACAGGGCTGTATTTAATGCTTCTAACTCCAGCATTCATTAAATAAGCTAAACAAGCAACTTAAGTGAATTAAAAGCAGAATGCTTTCCAGGCCCACTCCACTGGGGTGTGTGTGTGTGTTCACTTGCACCGCAGTCCACTTTGATCGTGCTCCAACACTGTGAGCGTTCGCTGCTGTTTCGCTGCAAACACAAGTTGTGGATTCCGACTCACATAACACTGACTGATTTGTGGCCCCACAAAATGAATTTGTTGGGCCGAGGCCAGCTGTGCAAGCCTCTCCGTCTTCCCATTCTGTCACTTCCTCTCTCGTTTTCCATCTACACTCTTTCATAACCTTCATCCTCCCTCTCTCTGCTCTTTCTCTGTGGGTGAGGACATTTACTGCTATGCTGTGTGTAGCAGCCGTCGAGTGTGCAGGCCTTCAGCCTTAATAAAAGCTCTGCTTAGTGCCACGGAATATCCACAAATGTATTTTTGACCGCTTCGATTCCCCCGACCATCGCTAGTTTGAGACAAAGGCTGCAGCTTGTTTCAAGCTGGTAATCGGGAAGATAGGGAATACATTGGGATATGAATATGTGAAGCACAGGCTGCGGTCATGGCTTTAAAAATGGAACGAGAAAATGATGTGTTCTGCTCACATCCTGCGTGCGGTAGCCTTGACAACACTGTTAACTTCAGCGTTGAACACGGGTGGCGGAATGACCTCTGCGCTGCCGTCAAAATACAGATAAGAAAACGCCATATGGCTGCCATAATTATACCTGTCACATTTAGAACCAGAAATAGCTCTCTGGGAGCAGAACAGTTAAATCATGTTTTTTTTTTTACGGATGAGCGGGTAGAATAGAGGAGCGGTTCCCCACTGCTACTCTCGTGGTCGAGAATGACAGCTCTCAAATTGGATATTTTTAGAGGATGATATAATCACAGAGTCATATCACTCTTATGTCTTTGTCTCTCTTCAAAAGTGCCCCAGAAACAATATGATCTAGGCAATCAAGAGATTACCTTATCTGATGGTTTGAAGTGGGAGATAACACTCTGTGTGAGTGTGTGTGTGTGTGTGTGTGTGTGTGTGTGTGCCAGAGTCCAAGGTGTCCTGTTTGGATACTCGGCCTGAACTGTTTGATAAGACTTTAATGATGCAGTCGGCAGCTGAAATGGGGTAAATGGATGAGAGATTTTTATTTTTTCTCCAGTGACTCTTGTTTCTTCTCCTTTGGCAGGATGGAAATGGATCGTTACGAGGGTCAAAGAAAGAAAAAAACACTGAATGGAAAGAGAGAAGTGTTTTGTTGTTTTAGGAGGGAGAGAAGGAAATGATAGTCAAACAAAATTGAGAAGACAAATGTTTGAGTAAGAAAGCCCACGTGAGAGAGAGAGAGAGAGAGAGAGAGAGAGAGAGAGAGAGAGAGAGAGAGAGAGAGAGAGAGAGAGAGAGGGAGAGCTGCTTCTCCTGCTGCGCTCAGCTTGTGGTGCTTGCATAGGGGGAGAGGAGGAGTTCTCTTGACTGCATTAGCACTGCAATGTCAGTGAGGACTAGCGTATATCACTGACTGTATAGTTCCAGCAATAAACTATTTAAAAGCCCGGCTATGCACTTCATTAATTTGCCGCTGGCTGAGTCAAATTAAAAGACGTGAGATAAGTTTTCTAAAAATAGCACCAATACAGATGGTACCGTTTCTGTACATTTCACCGTTGCATTAAGTTTTTCTCTGCAGCCGACTTCTGTGTCTGTTGTGGGACATAAAGCAGGAGGGAGAGAGCGTGAGACTTTGCGATTCATCAGCACTTGTGCACGGAGGTGGACAGGGTGAGGAGTTAAAAAAGAGGGGGCAATGCCCAGCCAGCACATGATACGATTCGCAAAGGAGCATTCAGCATGTTCAAATATGAAGAAGAAAAAAAGTAGAGGGAGGGAAAACCCGGGATCAAGGCCAAGCACCAGCTGTTAAAAATAGCTGCCCTCCCTGGCATTTTTCTATACCTTCCAGCAGTTCTCCTCCTAATAATAGCAAATATACACATATAGCTCAGGGCCACTGCAAACAGAGGGGGGGAGAGGCACACCAGCATACCGGAAGAATAGATGCACCAGGTTATGGTAATGCTTTGGAAGACAAGGTTCCTCCTCAGGACATACTGCTCACTTCGCCCCAGTCCCTTAGCCCCGTTTAATGAGCTCCAACACACAGAAGTACATGGAGAGGAATCGGAAGGCAAATACGGCACGTTGATATATGGCTTGCTTGTCCACAGCAAACAAGAATCATTTCCAGACGTGCCATAAAACACCCCTTTTCCCCTTAAGCCTGGTTGAATATCATAAGCCCGTGCCGAGTGAGGAGCACACTTAGGAGGAAAACCTTTAGGAGGAAAGAATCAGATGCCCAGCTCTGATTGTGTGAACGTCCGATACACTGACACTAATTAAATCCATTTCAAGGTGCTATAGCGACTACGTCATGGTCAGGTAGACAAGGCCTTGAGGGAATAGTCCAACGAATGATGGATGCTTCCCTCTACAATGGTGTAACACTAAATAGGTCTTTTAAATTCATTAAATACTTCCCTTACTTTGGATTAGCTCATGCAGGGCAAAACCATTATACTTGCAGATCACTCTGGCACACAAGCAGGCTGAAACTCATTCCCAGAGATTTTACATATCTGGCCACTGCGGCGGAATATCCTCTGTCACTTGCCGTTTGTGATTGTTGAATACACAATGAGTGTTTTCCCCTGGCATGCCAAACAACTGGGGGAAAACATCAGAACATTGCATGGACATGAGAGTTGTGCTTGAAGGAGCACACTTTTATTCCCTGGCCAAACCTGGGGGATGCTTGTTGAACTGAGAGTGCCTTTTGTGTGATTCAGCAAACAAATGACTCAAAGTGTGACAGTAAAATGAAAAGAAAAGGGGGCCGAGACCTCCTGATCACATAAAGAATGGAGGAGCTCAGACAAATGGTGTGGTCTCCTGCGCCACTTGAAGAGGGGGGGGCATCATTCAAGCATGGCGGATACAATTCAGGAGGCGATGGAAAACTGCCAGTCGTCCGTATTCTGATTTCTAATTCGCTATTTGCCTTGGAGATGTAAAAGCCATACTGTTTCAAAATGAAACATCTGAAGGTGTCAATAGGATACACAGTAAAACAGTGGGGGCTGTCCCACTTTGTCCTACCGGTGCCGCCGCAAAATTGTTATTTGAAGTGAAATGGCATACACTTACAGAGCAGAATGAATCCGTGCGTATGATGTGAGCAGGTGTGAACAAAACAGCATATCGTCGACTATTATCAGAGAATTGTTCATTGTTGGCAGTAAAATTACAAAAACACCTCGATGGAGTCAAACTGTTGATGTTAGCTACAATGATTTCTGCCAGAAAAATGCAAAACATAACATATTTTTAAATCATTCCTGACGCTTAGCAGCATTACAACCGTGTACCTGGCGCTGCAGTGCACACATAACTTCCTACATTTCCTCATTTGTGAAACGTAGACGTCGCACAATTGATTGTTTATTTCACATCTGTATTTTCTTCACACACACACACACACACACACAAATAGAGCACCAATTAAAATGTTCTCCCCCTCAAATATCTCTGATAATTCCTCTACAAAGACCGAACCAAGGTTTTTTTAAATCTCGAATGGTCGCGTCATAATCCAGTAAATTCAGGAGCCTAATTGGATTTCCGAAAGGCCCAGAATAGTAGCAGAATATTAAATACTAGCTCTGTCAAATTCGGTAATGGAAAAAGGGGTCAAGTGGAAAAGCCATTGACAACACGCACGCCGACTGAGACCTTAAAAGTAATTTTTCGCATATCATTTACCCCAAAAGCAAAAATGTGGTCAGTCACCAGAGGCAAACACTAATAGCGAAGTTAAACTCCGGAACAAATATGGGAAGTAAGCCTTTCAACATCCAAATATAGACACTGAGGATTGTAACACAGAACCTAGAAACTAATTAAAGCCCGTCTGTGTGACGCAGAGCGCCATGCAAGCATCCAAGTCGACCACTTTCACTTTCACTTTCAATATGCCGAGAGAGAGTGTTCAGACACAGAGCGTCTTCAAGCGCCGTCTGTCTCCTTCACAGTGTTCGCATCACCACGGATCATCTGACAGAAGCAAGACAACAACAACAACTCACTGTCCTTCTTGAAGTGACGGACATCTGAGGGGGGAATGAAGAGGAGGAAACTAACGGGAAGAGGACTAGCAAAGTTCACCAAATCTCCAAGCAAATGCAAATCAAGAATTTATTGTGGCTCAGACCGGAAACCAACGGGGGAACACGGGAGTTAGAAAGCACATCTCATTTACATTTCAGTCACACACTCAGATCCTGCCAGCATTACTTATTGATGACATTTTGAGACAAGAAAAACACACAAGTGAGGAAGAACTGTGGAGTATTGAGCTTCATGCATGACAGCGATATTCAAACAAATGTCCTCTTGTTTTTGTTTGTATCCACAAATTGTTTTTATTTCGTTAGTACCCAATGATTTCTGGGATTTAACTATTTTGCTGATCTCTTGGAAAACTTCGACCAAGATAAGAAAAAAACTTCTTGTTTTCACAAAGTTGCTTGTCCAACGCGAGGCATACATTAAAGTTTTAAGGAACAAAACAAAACTGCCTGAATATCAAATAATTAAATGTAGATTATTATATGTTTGAGTGTAATTATAACGATCGGATTAATAAAGACATATTGGTCCATTGATCCCAATTAAGATACTAAAAAGCCTTGGAGAATTGTGTGTGTTCAGTGTCTCAATGGCTCTTAGGTGCTTTTTTATTTTCCTGTAACATCAGTACGGACTCTCTGGAAAATCACATGTTTATTTAACAGTACCTTTTCTTCTTCCTCTTCCTCTTCCTCTTCTTCTTACATTAAGAGAAAATATAAGAGAAACCTTAAGAGAATGTTGCTGCATGAAGCCCATTGATTGTTAATTAGCACATAGTGCACTTCATAAGGCTATTATCAACGTCATCTCCATTTCTTAAAGATTTGAAAGTGAACAATCAAAGACCGTTTTATCGTTTAATTGAGATGTTTTAAAGAGTCGGCCCGAGGCATTGCTGCACTAGACTTAGACCACATGTGCATACAGTATTTTTGATTTGTTGAGTTTCTAGCTTAGGCTAGCCTTTAGCCTTTCATCTCCTTAGCCTTTACCATCGAGCTGTTTCCGTGACACCTGAGTTACTGGGGGCATTCTCTCTTAATTAGAGGCTGAACCTGGTCCAGAACCTCCTCCTGCTCCTTATGCATATTTCAGACACATCAGTGCAGGCTATAGCTCAGGGAACCCACTGATTACCTCCCCATCATTTATTTAATTGCCCAAAATTGCCATTTAACTGCTAATGGTTGTCATACCTGGAGAAAGCTGAAATCAAAAGGTGTTTATGAGGGGGAACATTCATTTCCCCCTTGATAAATACTTCCCTGTGAGAGAAGCCTGACAGGTGAGGAATTAGAGTTCTGTGTGCCACAGTCATACCTCTGTGTGCACACTAATGAATGCAGATCCTGATCCATTTCCCAATCTGCCCTCTGTAATGAAAAGAAGAGAAGGCATTCCCCTGCAGCGCTGCCTTTTAAGCAAAGTTAACACACATGCACGCCACCCCTCTGACTTGCAGATTGGATCTGCCATTAAATTATTCACTAAACTCCATCTACAAAAAAATGCCTCCTAAACAGGCTGCTGTGTAGTTCGGCCTGATGTGTCTTTTGCATTTAAAGTATTGGCAGTACTTCAAGGGGAGGGCGGGTGGAGGTGGGCCTGGCAGACGGCCGTGCAGGGTACAGGTGGTTCTAAGGGAACACAACAAGATGAAATGTAGGCTAAAATGATGCTTGTCATCTGGGATTATTTTTGGATTGAGTGCATTCATATTGTTCCGTCTGTTTCAAACTACTCATCGTGGGCTCCTGACACATCAAAGCTGCGATGCATTTCATTCCTTGTGTTATAAGAACAACGTTACGATATCTCGGGTGACAAATAAAAAGCTGTGTAAACAGTTTCCACGAGAGCATTTGTATTGTGTTTTCCGTGCAGGTGAATACTGTCGTAGCGGCTGGCAGTTGAAGTCTTTTCATACGCTAATACAACAATGCTCAAAACAACAAAACTAGCAACAAAGCTGGAAAAGCCCTGCAGGCGCTGTATATGCAGCCTGTCATGAGATGAGCGTTGAATTCTCTGGTTTCTGGTACCTGAACGAATTGCTGGAAAGCAGCGCTCAGTGAGACGAGCAATATCTCGAGCGTGCAGTACCACCGACGAAGTGTTATGAAGTGAATGTCAATACACGTTACAGAGCAGATGAATCCGTGCGTATGATGTGAGCAGGTGTGAACAAACGAGTATCGTCGACTATATCAGAGAATTGTTCATTGTTGGCAGTAAAATTACAAAAACCTCGATGGAGTCAAACTGTTGATGTTAGACTACAAATGATTTCTGCCAGAAAAATGCAAAACATAACATATTTTTAAATCATTCCTGACGCTTAGCAGCATTCAACAAAACCGTGTACCTGGCGCTGGCAGTGCACACATAACTTCTACATTTCCTCATTTGTGAAACGTAGACGTCGCACAATTGATTGTTTATTTCACATCTGTATTTCTTTTCTCACACACACACACACACACACAAATGAGAGCACCAATTAAAATGTCTTCCCCCTCAAATATCTCTGATAATTCCTCTACAAGAACCGAACCAGGTTTTTTTAAATCTCGATGGTCGCGTCTAATCCAGAATTCAGGAGCCTAATTGATTTCCGAAAGGCCCAGAATAGTAGACAGAATATAAATACTAGCTCTGTTCAATTCGGTAATGGAAAAAGGGGTCAAGTGGAAAAGCATTGACAACACGCACGCCGACTGAGGAGGACCTTAACATATGGCTGCCATAATTATACCTGTCACATTTAGAACCAGAAATAGCTCTCTGGGAGCAGAACAGTTAAATCATGTTTTTTTTTTTTACGGATGAGCGGGTAGAATAGAGGAGCGGTTCCCCACTGCTACTCTCGTGGTCGAGAATGACAGCTCTCAAATTGGATATTTTTAGAGGATGATATAATCACAGAGTCATATCACTCTTATGTCTTTGTCTCTCTTCAAAAGTGCCCCAGAAACAATATGATCTAGGCAATCAAGAGATTACCTTATCTGATGGTTTGAAGTGGGAGATAACACTCTGTGTGAGTGTGTGTGTGTGTGTGTGTGTGTGTGTGTGTGCCAGAGTCCAAGGTGTCCTGTTTGGATACTCGGCCTGAACTGTTTGATAAGACTTTAATGATGCAGTCGGCAGCTGAAATGGGGTAAATGGATGAGAGATTTTTATTTTTTTCTCCAGTGACTCTTGTTTCTTCTCCTTTGGCAGGATGGAAATGGATCGTTACGAGGGTCAAAGAAAGAAAAAAACACTGAATGGAAAGAGAGAAGTGTTTTGTTGTTTTAGGAGGGAGAGAAGGAAATGATAGTCAACAAAATTGAGAAGACAAATGTTTGAGTAAGAAAGCCCACGTGAGAGAGAGAGAGAGAGAGAGAGAGAGAGAGAGAGAGAGAAGAGGAGAGAGAGAGAGAGGAGAGAGAGAGAGAGGAGAGAGAGAGAGGAGAGGGAGAGCTGCTTCTCCTGCTGCGCTCAGCTTGTGGTGCTTGCATAGGGGGAGAGGAGGAGTTCTCTTGACTGCATTAGCACTGCAATGTCAGTGAGGACTAGCGTATATCACTGACTGTATAGTTCCAGCAATAAACTATTTAAAAGCCCGGCTATGCACTTCATTAATTTGCCGCTGGCTGAGTCAAATTAAAAGACGTGAGATAAGTTTTCTAAAAATAGCACCAATACAGATGGTACCGTTTCTGTACATTTCACCGTTGCATTAAGTTTTTCTCTGCAGCCGACTTCTGTGTCTGTTGTGGGACATAAAGCAGGAGGGAGAGAGCGTGAGACTTTGCGATTCATCAGCACTTGTGCACGGAGGTGGACAGGGCGAGGAGTTAAAAAAGAGGGGGCAATGCCCAGCCAGCACATGATACGATTCGCAAAGGAGCATTCAGCATGTTCAAATATGAAGAAGAAAAAAAGTAGAGGGAGGGAAAACCCGGGATCAAGGCCAAGCACCAGCTGTTAAAAATAGCTGCCCTCCCTGGCATTTTTCTATACCTTCCAGCAGTTCTCCTCCTAATAATAGCAAATATACACATATAGCTCAGGGCCACTGCAAACAGAGGGGGGGAGAGGCACACCAGCATACCGGAAGAATAGATGCACCAGGTTATGGTAATGCTTTGGAAGACAAGGTTCCTCCTCAGGACATACTGCTCACTTCGCCCCAGTCCCTTAGCCCCGTTTAATGAGCTCCAACACACAGAAGTACATGGAGAGGAATCGGAAGGCAAATACGGCACGTTGATATATGGCTTGCTTGTCCACAGCAAACAAGAATCATTTCCAGACGTGCCATAAAACACCCCTTTTCCCCTTAAGCCTGGTTGAATATCATAAGCCCGTGCCGAGTGAGGAGCACACTTAGGAGGAAAACCTTTAGGAGGAAAGAATCAGATGCCCAGCTCTGATTGTGTGAACGTCCGATACACTGACACTAATTAAATCCATTTCAAGGTGCTATAGCGACTACGTCATGGTCAGGTAGACAAGGCCTTGAGGGAATAGTCCAACGAATGATGGATGCTTCCCTCTACAATGGTGTAACACTAAATAGGTCTTTTAAATTCATTAAATACTTCCCTTACTTTGGATTAGCTCATGCAGGGCAAAACCATTATACTTGCAGATCACTCTGGCACACAAGCAGGCTGAAACTCATTCCCAGAGATTTTACATATCTGGCCACTGCGGCGGAATATCCTCTGTCACTTGCCGTTTGTGATTGTTGAATACACAATGAGTGTTTTCCCCTGGCATGCCAAACAACTGGGGGAAAACATCAGAACATTGCATGGACATGAGAGTTGTGCTTGAAGGAGCACACTTTTATTCCCTGGCCAAACCTGGGGGATGCTTGTTGAACTGAGAGTGCCTTTTGTGTGATTCAGCAAACAAATGACTCAAAGTGTGACAGTAAAATGAAAAGAAAAGGGGGCCGAGACCTCCTGATCACATAAAGAATGGAGGAGCTCAGACAAATGGTGTGGTCTCCTGCGCCACTTGAAGAGGGGGGGGGCATCATTCAAGCATGGCGGATACAATTCAGGAGGCGATGGAAAACTGCCAGTCGTCCGTATTCTGATTTCTAATTCGCTATTTGCCTTGGAGATGTAAAAGCCATACTGTTTCAAAATGAAACATCTGAAGGTGTCAATAGGATACACAGTAAAACAGTGGGGGCTGTCCCACTTTGTCCTACCGGTGCCGCCGCAAAATTGTTATTTGAAGTGAAATGGCATACACTTACAGAGCAGAATGAATCCGTGCGTATGATGTGAGCAGGTGTGAACAAAACAGCATATCGTCGACTATTATCAGAGAATTGTTCATTGTTGGCAGTAAAATTACAAAAACACCTCGATGGAGTCAAACTGTTGATGTTAGCTACAATGATTTCTGCCAGAAAAATGCAAAACATAACATATTTTTAAATCATTCCTGACGCTTAGCAGCATTACAACCGTGTACCTGGCGCTGCAGTGCACACATAACTTCCTACATTTCCTCATTTGTGAAACGTAGACGTCGCACAATTGATTGTTTATTTCACATCTGTATTTTCTTCACACACACACACACACACACACAAATAGAGCACCAATTAAAATGTTCTCCCCCTCAAATATCTCTGATAATTCCTCTACAAAGACCGAACCAAGGTTTTTTTAAATCTCGAATGGTCGCGTCATAATCCAGTAAATTCAGGAGCCTAATTGGATTTCCGAAAGGCCCAGAATAGTAGCAGAATATTAAATACTAGCTCTGTCAAATTCGGTAATGGAAAAAGGGGTCAAGTGGAAAAGCCATTGACAACACGCACGCCGACTGAGACCTTAAAAGTAATTTTTCGCATATCATTTACCCCAAAAGCAAAAATGTGGTCAGTCACCAGAGGCAAACACTAATAGCGAAGTTAAACTCCGGAACAAATATGGGAAGTAAGCCTTTCAACATCCAAATATAGACACTGAGGATTGTAACACAGAACCTAGAAACTAATTAAAGCCCGTCTGTGTGACGCAGAGCGCCATGCAAGCATCCAAGTCGACCACTTTCACTTTCACTTTCAATATGCCGAGAGAGAGTGTTCAGACACAGAGCGTCTTCAAGCGCCGTCTGTCTCCTTCACAGTGTTCGCATCACGACGGATCATCTGACAGAAGCAAGACAACAACAACAACTCACTGTCCTTCTTGAAGTGACGGACATCTGAGGGGGGAATGAAGAGGAGGAAACTAACGGGAAGAGGACTAGCAAAGTTCACCAAATCTCCAAGCAAATGCAAATCAAGAATTTATTGTGGCTCAGACCGGAAACCAACGGGGGAACACGGGAGTTAGAAAGCACATCTCATTTACATTTCAGTCACACACTCAGATCCTGCCAGCATTACTTATTGATGACATTTTGAGACAAGAAAAACACACAAGTGAGGAAGAACTGTGGAGTATTGAGCTTCATGCATGACAGCGATATTCAAACAAATGTCCTCTTGTTTTTGTTTGTATCCACAAATTGTTTTTATTTCGTTAGTACCCAATGATTTCTGGGATTTAACTATTTTTGCTGATCTCTTGGAAAACTTCGACCAAGATAAGAAAAAAACTTCTTGTTTTCACAAAGTTGCTTGTCCAACGCGAGGCATACATTAAAGTTTTAAGGAACAAAACAAAATGCCTGAATATCAAATAATTAAATGTAGATTATTATATGTTTGAGTGTAATTATAATGATCGGATTAATAAAGACATATTGGTCCATTGATCCCAATTAAGATACTAAAAAGCCTTGGAGAATTGTGTGTGTTCAGTGTCTCAATGGCTCTTAGGTGCTTTTTTATTTTCCTGTAACATCAGTACGGACTCTCTGGAAAATCACATGTTTATTTAACAGTACCTTTTCTTCTTCCTCTTCCTCTTCCTCTTCTTCTTACATTAAGAGAAAATATAAGAGAAACCTTAAGAGAATGTTGCTGCATGAAGCCCATTGATTGTTAATTAGCACATAGTGCACTTCATAAGGCTATTATCAACGTCATCTCCATTTCTTAAAGATTTGAAAGTGAACAATCAAAGACCGTTTTATCGTTTAATTGAGATGTTTTAAAGAGTCGGCCCGAGGCATTGCTGCACTAGACTTAGACCACATGTGCATACAGTATTTTTGATTTGTTGAGTTTCTAGCTTAGGCTAGCCTTTAGCCTTTCATCTCCTTAGCCTTTACCATCGAGCTGTTTCCGTGACACCTGAGTTACTGGGGGCATTCTCTCTTAATTAGAGGCTGAACCTGGTCCAGAACCTCCTCCTGCTCCTTATGCATATTTCAGACACATCAGTGCAGGCTATAGCTCAGGGAACCCACTGATTACCTCCCCATCATTTATTTTAATTGCCCAAAATTGCCATTTAACTGCTAATGGTTGTCATACCTGGAGAAAGCTGAAATCAAAAGGTGTTTATGAGGGGGAACATTCATTTCCCCCTTGATAAATACTTCCCTGTGAGAGAAGCCTGACAGGTGAGGAATTAGAGTTCTGTGTGCCACAGTCATACCTCTGTGTGCACACTAATGAATGCAGATCCTGATCCATTTCCCAATCTGCCCTCTGTAATGAAAAGAAGAGAAGGCATTCCCCTGCAGCGCTGCCTTTTAAGCAAAGTTAACACACATGCACGCCACCCCTCTGACTTGCAGATTGGATCTGCCATTAAATTATTCACTAAACTCCATCTACAAAAAAATGCCTCCTAAACAGGCTGCTGTGTAGTTCGGCCTGATGTGTCTTTTGCATTTAAAGTATTGGCAGTACTTCAAGGGGAGGGCGGGTGGAGGTGGGCCTGGCAGACGGCCGTGCAGGGTACAGGTGGTTCTAAGGGAACACAACAAGATGAAATGTAGGCTAAAATGATGCTTGTCATCTGGGATTATTTTTGGATTGAGTGCATTCATATTGTTCCGTCTGTTTCAAACTACTCATCGTGGGCTCCTGACACATCAAAGCTGCGATGCATTTCATTCCTTGTGTTATAAGAACAACGTTACGATATCTCGGGTGACAAATAAAAAGCTGTGTAAACAGTTTCCACGAGAGCATTTGTATTGTGTTTTCCGTGCAGGTGAATACTGTCGTAGCGGCTGGCAGTTGAAGTCTTTTCATACGCTAATACAACAATGCTCAAAACAACAAAACTAGCAACAAAGCTGGAAAAGCCCTGCAGGCGCTGTATATGCAGCCTGTCATGAGATGAGCGTTGAATTCTCTGGTTTCTGGTACCTGAACGAATTGCTGGAAAGCAGCGCTCAGTGAGACGAGCAATATCTCGAGCGTGCAGTACCACCGACGACACACTGAGCCAAGTTTCTGCACACGTGCCCATATGGAGGTCTGTCAGCACAACACACTCGAGTGTGTACAGGAAGAAAGAGTTTATCAATATCAGAACATATTTAGTGACTCAATAAATGAAACATAGAGAAGAAAATCATTTCTGCTAACACTTTCAGTTTCATCCTGAATCCTCATGACGCTGCCATCATCAGTGTTCTCTGGGCTTTTGGAATATATTGAAGGATTGTATTGTGTTTACTTGTAGTATATTAGTATTGGGATGTTACTTTGATATGTATCCTGAGTAATATTATGTGCATGTGAAAGCCAACAGCCAGTAAAAAGGTCATGTTCTGATTCTAAATTCAAGCACAACAGCAAACTTGAAATATGCTGATACTATCTGGGACGATAAACCTCTCGCTGTTTCCCTGAGAAGTATTTGTCATAGCTCGCCCCCTAACTGTGATATTTAATATTTAATGTTATGACTTTGACTGGGGGTTATGAGCCAGTGTATAGAACGTGTATGCATGAAATGTAACTGCATTTACTTAACACTAGAGCAGCCTGATCATCAGAGGAACTTTCTGAGTCCTACGCTTCGGGACCTCCATCACTGCTCCACTGTCTTTTCTCTCTCTCTCTCTCTCTCTCCCCCAACAGTGTTCAACCTATCAAACTGCACCACCCTCTCTGTGCTCACTTTACACTCCACTGAGCCGATGTCATCATTCCTACATATCTTGCCAGGTAGTATTGGCCTCTTTTTCTCCTTCCTGTTGTTCAACAGCTAAAAATAAATCTCCCTTTTGTGGCGCTGCCATGAGGCTCCAGTCTGGTCCTCTGCGGGGCTTAAAACTTCACTTCCTAAAAACAGACTCCGCTTTCAAGAGTCAAAAGCAAAACCCAGTTGTCTTATTGTTGGAGTGCAGACAAACTGTCAGACAGATGCGGTAAATATGCACCATAAGCCCTAATTATCTTTTGACACTATATACTTATTGATTAACAGGATTTGTTGTCCTTGGCGAGGTGTTAAAAGGGTACCCTGAAAATAGAATAACATGAGATGTATTATAAAATTCATGTAGACGACATAATGAATACAGTACAGCATACATCCAATAAATAATGACACAGAATAATACATATTAGTTACAAAGCAAACTTTATAAGTAAGAAAAAAGGGCTTAAAATGTTCCTTACTTCTAACCTTCCTTTACATTTGAGGGGCCGGTGAGTATTCCTTATAATAACAAAAGTGCAGTATTAGTAGGAAACAAGTGCATAAAAGTCAAAGCCTTTAATCCAGAGACAATTTGTGTCTCGTCAGTTATGTTAACTGTATTCATGTTCATGTTAGTCTGTGGTTGTCATGTGCACTTTGTGTTGTTAGATTCACTTCCTGTTTGTTTTTGAAATGTTCCCTTCCCCTTGTGTCATGTCTGGTTTCACTTCCTTCCTTGGTGTGATCGTCTGCCCCGCCCCTGATTGTTTCCACCTGTGCCCTCTCACCTCATGTTTAAATATTCCTTACTTACTTTGTTTTCAGTAAAGTATTTCATGTTGTTACTTTACATCCGTCTCGAAGTCGTGCTTTTGAGTCCACCAATCTTGTGACAGAGTTCCCTCGAGTGAGCGAGTGAAAACTCTGCAGGCCGTGTCCCAGTCTCTTCCTCTACCCACAGTTCATGTAATGTAAATGAGTTGCTCATGTTTACACTATAACAGAAACTTAGTTGAACTTCTTAAGACTTACTGTTTCACAGGCACCAGTGGAGCTCCGTGTGCGCTGAGTGGAATAGAACCGCCGACAAAGGAACAGAGATCTATCCATACTTGAAAGCTTTAAAGCTAAAAACAGAATAAAGAGCAAACAGGGATATTTTCTTTTGCTCAGAATTTATAAAGTAATCCACATGGACATTAATGCATTTCCTTTGATCTCAGGATCTAAAGCACTTAGGGCAATAACAGACATTTAGACGAGCACAGATACCTAGATTGTCTCTATAATTCAAGTCCGAAAGCCGTTCTGCTGATCGCCATCGAACATGAATGAACAAGACAAGTTTGAGTGGGTCTGACTGCTTGGCGGCTTTGCGTGATTGTTTAATGGGACCTAAGGCAGGAACTCAAGAGTAGGACAATGCTGTGTTTGGGACGTTTTCAATAATGTATCCGTGCACTAAGTTGTAGGCAAGATGATTTCTTCCGGCTCAGTCTGGTCTTATTTCGGCTCGGCCTACTGAGTAGAAAAAAGAGCTGAACGATACAGCATGGCTGGATTAGGTAGACTTAAAAAGGTCATTCTGCTTAGTCAGTGGACATTGGGAGGAATATTTGACGAACTGTCCCCATGTTGGCACGTTGCTGACATTATAATAAAACAATTTTAAAAAGCCCTTTAGCACTTTGTCTTCTCAGCACATTCCCAACACAGATTACTAATGGCCCTTGTGATGTTCTCGAGTTCACACACAAACAAAAATGACTTTCATATAGAAATTTAAAAAGCACTTTCTTTGTGATTGTACATAAAGACATTTTCTACAGCCATGCATCTCAAGTAGCCATGTAACCCTCCATCATCATAACACCTTTGAAACAACACAATCTATTCAGCCCGACTGTCAAACACCAGCGCAGGTGGTTGCTCACCTTGATCACTGGTGAAGTTTACCTGTGAGCAAGCAGAGAGCAAATCCTTGTGTCCACACAGATGGAACCGGACAGATGGAGATTTTAACAGGGCAGCTGATGTCCTTGGGCGCTGGAGAATTTAAGTGTTGTGGATGGAAAGTAGGTAACTGCCCGACATTGTACATTCGGTGAGTGACTGATACTATTACTTCAAGCTCTGGTTTCAACGCACAAGGATGCAGCATGAGAGAAATGTGTCAAAACACTAGATAATAATACATTTGAATAATAAATACAGTAATAAATAATCAAATTGGTGTATTTTAACATCCACTACAGAAAAATATAAATTATCAGTAATGTTGCCATAACATTTGATACATTAGATTACATAAAATGTAAAGTTTTGCAAAACACTTAAGTTCGTGACACGTTACGTGTAACTATGCTAACTCTAGGTCTGTAAACATGCTAACGTTAGCATGCTAAAGTCAGCATGCTAAAGTTAGCATGCTAATGTTAGCAGGATAATGTTAATGCTCAAAGCATCTAGCTCCTCTACTTTTAATTAAGATATACTGTACATATGTTTTATTACATTCTGTACATTCTTTTATATATTTATATTTCTTGTACACAATTTCTTTATTTATATTTTATAGAAGTTTTCTTTTTAGTAATATTTCTGTATCTGCTCTTATTAATTTCTCCTACTGTGTTTATGTTATGCACATTAAAAGGTATTTAGAGAAGCATAAACTCCTGCAAGAATGCAGTCGCGTTTTTACTCAGACGAGCCTTCTGGGAGTTTAGTCCAATCAGATCGCACTTCTTTGTAAACTCTCAGAGCCAAGTGAGGACTCTATTTCACCTGGCACTACGTTGTATTTGAGACCTTTTCGTCGGGTATTGATCATTATTATAGGGTGGAAAAATGATAACTCCTGACTAGTCGACTACTTTTTGGGAGTAGTTGATGACAATTTAAATGCAGCAGTCGTGAATGCACTATCTGATTCAGAACAGTTTACAATGAGGCAGTCGTTAGATGTTAGGCTTTGACTTTAACATCAAGCTTTGACTTTGGCTGCTTGATCTTAAAGGGTCATGAGGTCAAGTGTGCTGAACCCAAGGAGCATAGCTCTTCATTTCTCCCCTCTTATCTCGCTTCACTCAAGCGGTGATTACCGTCATCATTTTCCTTTTTTTTTTAGGGAGGGAACTTTTCCTCCGCAGCTCTCTTAACCTCTAAATGACTATAGGACAGCCAAATTAAATCCCTTTGCCATAAATGGAGCAGTAAAATGAAATGGGCTGAGAAAAAAGAACAGTGACTGCAGGGCTCGAAATGTTTTTTCTTCATTCTGCACATACGATTGACATGTACAGATGAGTACTAAGCTTTATTAATCAATAAACCAAAAGGCCATGCTTTTAAAAAAAGATTACAGTCGAAATTATTCTGTATGTGGAATTTAGTGGCATTGTTATTAGTATTATTACTGACTATGTATTGATTTCCTCCAGGAGTCCTCGCTACCCCGTAGCGATTCATTCCCTCTATTGTATGTGTGGACGTAGAGCCACAATAAAGCAGCATTGATTTTTTTTTGTGTTGCCCCTTTGATTTTTAAAGGACAAAGGAAGGGGAGTCCATTGCCCTGAAGAATCTGCCTTAATGGAAATGCAGAGAGATGCCTTGTCTTCTGGCAGGTGTCACTCTCAGGGACCTATTGTGTTTGTATTTCCAGGGACACGCTGCTGCAGCAGCTTTATGGAAAAGTCAAACTTTGTTGTAATTAGTTTGTGATAGGAGGTGGGCTAACAAGCTTAGGGACACATTTTGTTTATGCGCTCCTGTGGCTAATTTCTCAGCTGGAGTGTTGTTTACTTAGTGCACACAATTACAGAACACATTAGCGTGCCCATTGGCCAATGTCATTGGGGACACACTTTACGTAACATTTAAGGTTTATAAGCTGCTCTTTGATGATAGGAAATGGCATATTAATCATATATATTTGTATTCTTTGAGACTTCTGAACTCATCACTTTGACACTAACTTTACAATTATATTGTCACTTTACCTTTACGTACTGTTTTACAACCTGTTTACGTCTCTGTATACATTTGTTACTTCTCTTTGCACATATACAACATATTCATTTTCAAATGACTGTGCAGCTGTCTACCACAAATATATATTTCATATTTTTATATTTTATGTCTATATTTAACAACATATTTCATGACTTAGTCTCATTTTTAATTGTGGGATTTTATATTTTATACATAATTAATGAGCATTGTTGGAAGATTTTCCTTCTCGGTAATTGTTATGTGCGTTTTACAATCATCCCAATTTCTGTTGGGATCTGGGACACCAACGCAACTTTCAAAGAAAATTAACAAGAACATTATTATTATTATTGCATATTAATAATGTCTACAGTTTAAAAACAATAACAGAAGATAAATACAATAAAACTAACAACACATACTTGCTTAAGTTGGGCAGAGAGAGCAATCTACCCTCACGTCACCAGACTGCAGTATAGTGGATAGTATAAATGGATCCCGCAGATGCAGTTATTGTAATTAGTCTGCTTAAAGCAACTTGAGCAAAAAGCCTGTGCTCTCACCAGTGGGGGGTGAAAGTGACTGAGAGGAGAAGAGAGAGAGAAGCTGGTTTCTAAGTGTGGAAAAAATCTGGGATAAGCTCAAACAAAGAAAAAGTGGCAGCATTTAAAGAAAGCCTCCCTCAACGACAACCCAAGGACAAGCACTCTGGTGAAACTGACCCAGCGGTGTTGTGGTTCATTGAATACATTCTCATCCCTCTGTCAACACAGTTCTATCAATATCTGAAGGATGATTCTTTGTAGATGTGGCCGCACTGCAGGAGGATGAGGGGGGGGGAGCACAATTGACCTTTAAAGAACAAGATGGTGGTCTCAATTAGCTGCATATCAGAGGGAGCAGGCTCGCCTTAAAGTCCCAGTGGACGAGCACTTTAATTACATTCAAGGAAGGTAAATATACGTCTTTATGACTGTGTTAGGGGCTTGGCTGGGAAGCCTTGGCTGCACTTTAATATTGGAGCATTTCTAATCCCAATTTTCACTCACAGAAATGTCTAAATATCTTGTTTTTACGCATCTTGCTAATCTAAGGGTTCGATAAGATACTTCTGAGTGATCAAAAAATTATTATAGTATAAGATTTTTATTTTATTTCTTTACACAATGATGTTTACATTTTTCCTGTCCTTCAAAATAAACTATTTTACAGAAAACATCTTGGTTAAAGGCGAACAACTCATGTCCACACTAAAACCACAACTTGATGACATCATTAAAGATGTAACTCTTATTTCTCATCTTTAAAAAGTGTCTTTTAAATGAAACATACTTTCTTAAACCTTTTGTTAGAGCAATAGTTGGACATTTTGGGAAATACTGTTATTGGTTTTCTGTCTGGTACATAAGCTACGGGTTAGCTTAGTGCCTAACTTTTCCGCTCCTGTACCTCAATAGAATACATTTTATTTATGTGTCAGATAACATTTAAAAACTTACTTTAGAAATATAGCAGCATAGCAAAAAGGTGTCATGCAGCAAAAGCCTTGAAACACTGAAACATCAGCATACAGAAGGTTTATGCAGAGCTGGGTGTGCATGTCTTCAGTCTGTTGCCTCTGGAGCCCATTGTATTTCCCAGCTACGTGCACCCTAAGGAGCAGCTGATGGATTTAAGGTCACCTTGGCTCGGATGCTGTCACCTCTCTGCCGACATGCCTGCATGTCTCTCTTTCTCCAGAAGCAGCAATCCTTAGAGTATGAGTGATTATGTGAGCGAGTGTGTGTGCGTGTGTGTGTGTGTGTGTGTGTGTGTGTGTGTGTGTGTGTGTGTCGTCTTTATTATCACACACACTCATACAATCTCTTTCAAAGTCTCACACGAGCTACCACTTCAAACTGCTACATCTCCATCGATAGACAATTACCCGGTCGGGAGGAGAATTTATCTCTGCGTTTGCCTTCACAAGAGAATCATTTGCAAATTCAATTGAGTGAGACAAAAGGTTAATAGGTGTGTATGAGGTAGAGAACATAAATAGTTTGCATAGCAACATGGAGGAAATGGATTCTCATGAGAGAGAGGGTTAACTAAATTTTCTCTTACGACTTAATGCGTGTCTCCCCGGCGCTAATCTGTATCAATACATCAGAAAAGCCAGATGGCAGGGAGTCAGTGTAGGAATAGAGTTACTGACAGGCAGAGCTGCTTTTAAGACAGATAGAGAGAAGGGCAGAGGCAACACAATGCACGTCTATGTAAATAATTAAACACCCCACGACCTACACAAAAACAACAACAGAAACTGTTAAACAGTATGTGATAAAATATACATGTGCCTATACATAGAATACATATCATTGTAATATATTGTAGGCTATTATATAGATTGTAATTAATCATAAATATTAAATCAGTGTCAAATATTAAATATGAAGAAAATACAAAAACCTTGCATTGATGTTTTAAAAAATTGCAATTTATTTAAAATGATACTGCAAAAATTGAGATATTTGTGGAAACGGAGTCACTTGGTTCACCTGGAGGTGCATTTCCCATGTTTCAGACATCTGAGGACCAGCAATGCTACAGGACGCCGCGTCAATTGCGGTGGTGCGTTAGCAACTGTAACCGCCATAGCGCTGAAGGCTAAAAATACAGATTCAAGCTGTCTATCCCCCTCGAGTGGCTACTTATACTGTTGAGATTTAAGCTGTGATATGAGACATCTGTCCCTTTGCGACATTAAATATTTGGGAGCACCCATCAAGCTATACATTTTTCGTTTTTCCTCAGAGTTCAAGCTAGTTAGCCTAGCTTGCTCACATTAGCATTGATTCCCACTCAGGGTTTCTTTTTGTTAGTTCAACACCTGCAGAGTCACGTGCTGTGTCTGTCCTGTATTATTAGAAAGGAGGGGGTCTAGCTAGTATTAGCTGTCTCTCTTTCATGGGACCAATTGTGATGATGACAATAACCAGACTGTTGCAACTCACAGCAATGGGTAGTGCTGTAACCTATGCATGTTACTCTGTTTCCAATCACTACATGGAAAAATGAACCAGTCACAGTCACAGACTAGCTCCACTCACAGATGGGACTGAAAGCAATGTACAAAACATACAGTATTGAGGAGCCGATGAAGCCGTGCCACATTGCAGCAGAGACATAGTGGCATGAGGCATCACCTGCTGCCACAATGGAAGACGTCCAGTGTGTTGATGCATGTTCTGTGCGGTCCATCCACTCAGCATTTCAACACAGTCTTGTCTAAAAATACTTGACATTTGCGAGGGAGTAAAGCAAATTCTCAAACAAAAACAGAGCCTGTGTGTATCCACTGGGATGGGGTAGCCTAATCCCTGGACATCCGTTTGTCAGGCATCCTGAGAGATGGGCCTGCGGAGAAGAAAGGGTGGCCATTTATTTTGGTCAGCGCCTTGCTTGAGACGATGACGAGCAACATCCTGCGCAGAACAGTAAGAGCTGGTTAGCCCAATGGCAATCACAGAGAAGGAGACCCGGTAGGCATCTCTCATGATACCGTTTCATAAAAATGAAGTTTTGCCGACGTGAATAAATCCAGGAAAGGGAAGTGCTTCAGAGACATGAGGGCAGGCTAAGTGTGAATTTTGTCTCTGTCTTTATCATGCACACATGCGAGCACAGCAAAGAAGAAACAGACACAGAGGGAGAGGCTGAGAAAAGACAGAGAGAGGTGCTTTTCGTACACAGTGTTCTTTCACACGTTGTGACACTGGGCTCTGTTAACACGGCAGGTTACGTGACAGAAAGCAAAACTTAAAGTCCAAACAGGAGGGCAGGACATTTTCTGTTTAGACTCACAGCAAGTCCTGGTTCCCTTTAGTGTAAACACTCGATGTTTAGTCCTGATTATATGTTACATTGTATCACATGGACAGTTCCCTCCGAGTGAGCCTGGTGAGTTTCAGCACTTCTTCAACTGCATGAAGTATAAACAAGACAAGCTTGATGAGTTTTGCGGGTAATGGGATGGAATGCAATTAGATTTTATTTTATATTAAACAACACTAACATTTTTTCAGCGGAAGAATCTGTTGTATTCGTCAGATTGCGAGTAACAAAAGAGTTAACACCATTTATTAAGTCAATTTGACCTTTTCCAGTGGTTGACATTAATTATGTCTTTCATCAGATAATCAGTAAATTCTAGCAAATCAAATTTTTATATTAATCTTTGCAACCTTGACATTAACCCTGTCTACATTCTTTAACAGTCTATTAACGGGGATTTTCCATCCCCTCATACCTCCAGTCATTTCGCTGTTTACTTGATGTTGCGAGCCAAATTACACATTTACTATGGAACCTCGCCAACCTCGTTTGAGGCTATGTCGTTGTACACACAACACTCATCTCACATTAAGGAAAAGGAGGTAAGAAAAACTCCAATAATATGTTTCCTCTCGTCTTGTTGTGAATATTACCTCTCATCGCAGAAACATTCCTATCTTTCAATCCCAATTTAGACCAAGTTGTGTGTTGGTCAGACAGATCAGAATATATTACTTGATTTGAGCAGCATGAGAAATCACACAAACATTTTCCAAATTAATAGAATAACAGGTATATATTACACATTGTGACATAAACATCAAGTGCTATACTCTATAATTAAGTATACAATCAGTGCACTTCAATATTATGTATATTTTCTGTACTGGAAAGTAGAATAAATGGCTACTTTTCTCACAGGTGCCATAACTACACGTTTATTCTTAGGCTGATTTTATTATGGGGAATTTGTGAAAAGTTTTGTCATCTGTAACTTGTTCTCAACTTTGCACATACCATACTGTCCTGTTACAACATAATAGCGTTGGAATCTACTGTATACAGTGAAGGTAATAAGTATTTGATCCCTTGCCGATTTTTTAAGTTTGCCCACTTACAAAGAAATGAACAGTCTAGAAATGTAATGGTAGGTGTATTTTAACAGTGAGAGACAGAATATCAAAAAGAAAATCCAGAAATTTACATCATATAAAAGATATAAATTGATTTGCATTAAATGGTGGGAAATAAGTATTTGACCCCAACAAGATCACCAACAAGAATTCTGGCTCCGACAGACCGGTTAGATGAGTCCTTTCACTTTAAGAAAGTACTCCTAATATCAACCTGTATAAAAGTCACCTGCCCACATAATCAATCAATCAGAATCCAACCTCTCCACCATGAGCAAGACCAAAGAGCTGTCTAAGGACATCAGAGACAAGACTGTAGACCTGCACAAGGCTGGAATGGGTTACAAGACCATCAGCAAGCAGCTGGTGAGAAGGAGACAACTGTTGGTGCGATTATTTGAAAATGGAAGAAACATAAAATGACCATCAATCCACCTCGGTCTGGGGCTCCACGCAAGATCTCTTCTCGTGGGGTATCGATGATCATGAGAAAGGTGAGGGATCAGCCAAGAACTACACGGTAGGAACTTGTCAATGATCTCAAGGCAGCTGTGACCACAGTCACTAAGAAAACTATTGATAACACACTTCGCCGTAATGGATTAAAATCCTGCAGCACCCGCAAGGTCCCCCTGCTCAAGAAGGCACATGTACAGGCCCGTCTGAAGCTTCCAATGAACATCTGAATGATGCAGAGAAGGCTTGGTAGAAGGTGATGTGGTCAGATTAGACCAACATTGAGATCTTTGGCATCAACTCGACACGCCGTGTTTGGAGGAAGAGTCGACTATAACCCCAAGAACACCATCCCCACTGTCAAGCATGGAGGTGGAAACATTATGATGTTTCTCTGCTCAGGGGACAGGACGACTTCCAAGTACTGTAAGCTCTTGGCCGATAACCTCCTTCCCTCAGCCAGGACACTGAAAATGTGTCGAGGATGGGTCTTCCAGCACGGCAATGACCCAAAACATACAGCCAAGGCAACAAAGGAGTGGCTAAAGAAGAAGCACATTAAGGTAATGGAGTGGCCTCGCCAGTCTCTGGACCTTAATCCCAGAGAAAATCTATGGAGGGAGCTGAAGCTTCGAGTTGCCAAGCATCAGTCTTGAAACCTTAAGGATTTGGAGAGGATCTGCACGGAGGAGTGGACCAAAATCCCTCCTGAGATGTGCGCAAACCTGGTGACCAACTACAAGAAACGTCTGACCCAGACGTCAGAACCAACAAGGGTTTCTCCACCAAGTACTAAGTCATGTTTTGCAAGGGGATCAAATACTTATTTCCCACCATTAAATGCAAATCAATTTATATCTTTTAAATTATGTACATTTGTTTTGATATTATGTCTCTCACTGTTAAAATACACATACCATTAAAATTATATACTGTTCATTTCTTTGTAAGTGGGCAAACTTACAAAAATGGCAAGGGATCAAATAATTATTTCCTTCACTGTATGTATTTGTGCATGATGGGGAGATCATGCATTATTCAAATCATGTCTTAGTAAGGGGGGCTTAAGGTGAGAATAGAAGTTTGCAGCAAGTCGTGAGGCAGCAAATGAGATTGCTGATACTGGCAGGATATCACAGGGCAAGTTGGGCGAGCGAGCTCTGGCATAAATAAATGCAAATGTTGGCTAAGTGCCCACAGAGGGAGCTAGCATCACACAACTGGGCCAGCTTTGACTACCTGCCCAGGTAGAGAGAGAATTGTTGTTCTTTTCAGAGACAGGCACCAGGAAATCATCAATATGAGTCGTGCTGACTTGTGGGTAGGGAAAGGGTACATTTGCTTAGGTCCAACACAAAAACACCACTTTCCATTTCTTTCTTCCCAACTTGTTTTCTACCTTTCTTTATTCGAGGCAATCGTGTTTATATCCGGATACTGCTTCTTCAATGATGGCTGTAATTGAGCCGGTTACCGTACGGTGACGAACAAGCAAAACCCCAAGCAGGGTAGCACATTCAAGATTAAAGTGAACATCATAATTGGAGTTGAAACTTCCGTTAAGCTAGTGGGCACATAGATTGCACACTGCTATGCTACATGGGTCTCTCTGATAGGATTCCTGACCCTTTATATTAAGTGAGAGGCATCAGCGGGGATAAGTAGAAGATCAGTGATTTCCCCCTACAGACAGTCTCCATTAAGCTCAGCCAACAGCCAGCCACAGACCGCAATCCAACTACTGTGCAGCACATTTGCACTACTCATTTAGGGCAAATAGGGACCCCCACCTTTTAGCACCCACTCAAGTGAGAAAAGCATTACTCACCGGTTGAATGTACTTGTGAACTGCCACCATTATAGATCATAATTTATTAAAAAGGCCTTGCCACCTGGAATCACATAGTCTCAGTAAACAACAAGAGCTGAACAACAGAAAAGTGGGTTGCATGCTGCACATACATGACATTTATATGACCTTCTGCTCAACACATGACAAAGACCAAATATACTCCAAAATGTATTCCAAAAAACATCATCTGATATACAGTAAGTGACAGCAAAGAAGAGGCGACTTACCTCATCTCAGTATTGTGATAGGGTCTCCTGTGTATTAAATTGCACGGACAAGAAGCTGCAAAGTTCTTCCTTCATTTGATCCATGCCTCTCTCCATCCATCCCACAGCCAGCCTCTGAGGGATGAGTGAAAGGTTGCTGGAGACAAGGTATCCAGGATTTTCGGGATCTTGTCAGGACTGGGGATTGGGAGGGACGTAGAGTCTACACCTGTCAACAGAGGTGCCAGCCATCATCTGCTTGCAGGAAATACGATATGATAGGCCCATGGCCTAATATTGGGTGGTTTTCCCATAGTGGGTGCTGTGTGGGGAGAATGCCCAGACGGTAACTAATGACCCTGTCTGCCACCAGCTCTGCCTAGAGGAACTGAAGAATGGTATGGTCAGGTGGTCCAGCAGGAAAAAATGGAGGAAGTTGAGAAAAGAAAAATAAGTGCGGAGTTGCCCTCCCCTACAGCAATGAGTATCCGGCATTTTTACATTGTGAAGAAAAAAATCTGGTAACTGACAACCTGTCTTTGTCTGATTGTCTGACCATGAATTATTAATGGGTACACTAGTTCCCTTGAGCCTTGGCTCAGGCATATTCTGTTATTTTGAAGGTCCATCTTTTTCTGTGAGTGTTAAGTAGTCATTAGTACCGGTGACATAAATCGTAAAATTTCACAACACAATATATATATTTAGCAAGAACGGACAATATCCTTGGACTTGATCCCTTCTGACTTACTGAGTTCTGGGTGTGGGTGTGGGTGTTTATGCGTCCGGACCATTAGACGGGCACTTACAGCACCAGTGGTTTCCATTAGGCCCGTGGATCAGCTCTCTCTGTTTTCACTGTTGATTTGCTGGGACTGTCTAGCATGCAGTTGTCACTCATTATACCAAAGTCCATCCACTAGAGCGTGTCAGGCTGGCTCCAGAACATCGGCTTGTCATTTCTATCCAACTGGAGAATAAGAAAGGAAAAGACAGGGAAAGGAGTGAGAGGGGTTAGAATGAGTGGCAGAGAAGGAATATATATCGTATCGTATTGTGAACATGACTGCAGATGTAACCAAATCCCTCCAAACACGATGACAATGTGCCTAATGTTTGGCTGAAGCTGTAAGAACCAAACCAGGATGTACATGAAAGAGATGGAGCTCTGGAGTGAATTAAATGGCAACGATGAGTGGATGTGACAGAGCTATCATGAGAGAAAGAACAACGGAGCATCAGGCATATATCTGATTTAATCAGAAGTGATATGGGAGTAATCCCTATGTTAGGTCTAAAAAACAGAAATGCAGATGCCAAGAACAGCACAACCAAGTCATCAGTCATGGTCACTCGCTGACCCTGCCCTCAGGAGCAGGTTTAGGCAGTAACAATGTAGAATAATGCTGTGACTCAGCATCAAGGCCTAATGCAAAGGGCAAATGGCATATTATAATAGTAAATTACTCCTTACTCAGTTGATCAGGCTATGAATTAATGATTTAACGAGGGGATTATCGGGAGGCTTTTTTATGGCGGATTACTTGTTATAGTGCAATGCCATCCTGAGGCACCGTTGCATCATGTAAGAGTGAAGGCTGCTTCAAAATGACCCGATATAACCGTTTTTCATCATCATTTGGAAAATATTGATATTAATAGGATTTCCCTCATGCGTTGTACACGTGTAGGCTGTCATAAATGATGATAATGTGTACCTTTTATAGCCTCCTCAAATAACAGACTCCCAGATCAGTAAAGTCATTGTATAAAACCCGAGGCATCGATATGAAAGAAATGCCATATGACATACTATCTAAAAAATATATGGTTTGGAGCTATAGGGTGTGTATTCATACAGTCTTGTATACAATGATCAAAATGATCTACCTACAAATAGGCTTGACTTATCTGTGTAGGCGCACTGTCCTCCCTCTGCAGCATCACCATTTTCCCCACTTGCATCAATCAAGCTTATGTCCCATAATGCAATCAAAAGCTTAATGGCAAACACGACCCAGCGGCACAATGCTGATACAGGACATTTTTCTTGCTGGCATGAGTGGACACGCAAATAAGTGAGTTAGGGTAATCAGGGAGTGGAGATAGTAGTGTGTGTGTGTGTGTGTGTGTGTGTGTGTGTATGTGTGCATCTGTCTACAACGTCCCATCCCAATATCGATCAGATTCACAGTTGCAAGACCATGTTGGGCAACCTGCCTGCTAGTTTGACAGGTGTCCTTGTCGGCCCAATTCCTCTTACACCGGTGTGTCTCTCCTTCTTCTCTTTTCCTTACCGGGGCGCAGAACCCCAGGGGGCTGTTCATGTGACAGGTGTCCCAGTCGATACGGAGACACAGACAAACACAAAAGGTGAAATAGAAAGACACCTGCTTCTTAAACAATGTCGCCAGCGACCTGTGCACAAAGTCACGCCGAGCAAACGCTTTAGCACATAAACAATCACATTCATAATATCAGGCGCATAGGCAAACACACCCCAAGGTGTCCTCATGTGACTGGATGTAGGTCAGGTGAGAGTGAAGAATCCTTGGAGGGGCTGGATCAGCAGCTGTGTGGCACCCTGAAGTAGGAGAGGTAATCACTATTCAGAAAGCAAAAGGCTCTTTATTATAGGGATACACTGCAATGATGCAAGGCAGTCTTGCGTGAAATTGAAGAACTGACATGCTGTGTTTTCATCTCCTTTTTTATTTGTCAGCTTTGCGCAGTTCAATAACGAGTTGAGTCAGTCAGTCACTCAAGTCGAGTGACGGCGTGTTATTGTTTTCCTCAACTTTTTCCTTATCGTCGCACTAAGCGGGGCGGCCGATTGAAGCATCAGCAACATACTTGTGACACCTGTAAAGTCGTGCGTCTGCATCCGGAAGGCTGAATGCCCGTGATTGAGGCAGAGAGACCTTCCTTTGACACGCTACAAAGAATATGTCCAGGAGAATGGGTGATAAAGGAGTTTTGGGAAGGGGCTGTCAGCAAAAATGAATATCAGCACAAGAGGACACAACACACGGTTCAGTGGTTCACCATGTCCTGGCAGTTATTCACAACGACAACTTTTCAAACACAGCTTTGCGTGACTTTTATCTCTGAAACTAATGCATTCGTCCGAAACCAACACAACTTATCTGGGTTATGAAGGCAATTCCAAGCTTGTGTCAAAAACGTTATTATAGTCGTCATGTTTTTTATTTGGTCTTTCATCGTGTTGCGCGTTTCAATTCAAACATGTAATCTCTAAATTAGTGAATTATTTTGGATCTTTCTACTTTCTTTAAAGAACTCAAAGTGCTTTATTTCCTCCTCTAGTATTAATCTTTTTGATTGCCCATCCTGAACCATTTTAAGACTTGGAAGCAACAGTGACCAGTTGGTATCATGGTCTGTCTGGCGACTATTATTCATGTTATAGCATTTTTGTTTTAAACGACTGCAATGTTTGCCCCACGAATGAAAGTGTATATTGAGTTCAACGACTTTGCTCTCACATAACTTGTTGAAAAGTTTCCTGTGCTGTCTGCCACTAGCCTCTCACACAGTCAGTAGTTTTGGCAGAGATGCACATGGAGGTGTTATTGATTCGACAGTCTGAAGCATGTGTTTGAAGTCTCTCCATACTGAGCTTCAGCGTCGTCTCCCTGGTACTGTAAATGGGGGATTTACTGACTAAATAAATTCTTCATCTGGAGTAAAAAGAACACCTGTCTTTTCTGCCGCTGTTCTACTTACAGTATTAACTGTTTTATTGAAAGAGATTGACATCCCCGGTTCAATATTCGCTGTTCATTTCTATTATTAAAGAGTATTTCTGAGCGAGTTCGACCCCGTCTCCTTCAAAACTACGTTCACATACAACTAAAGTTTTAAGTTGGGTTCATGCAGACAGACGCGGATTAAATTGAGAAATATATTTGTGATATGTCAAAAACGTTACCCTGAAAACTGACAATGCAGGTGAGTTGATACTGTGAAAATGTATTATAGAAATACTGTACAGTAGTTTCATTGCAAATGATAAAACATTTATTGAAAGGTGAATTATAGAAATGCAATTAGGTTTTTTTTTCATTTACCTCGACAGACTGTAGATCACAGCTTCTAGTTTTAAAATAAAGTTCCAAGTTGAATCAAATTGTCTTTGCTTGCATTTCTTTGTCCTTCCAAACCAGCTGTATTTGGGCACGTTTTGCAATGCAGCAATAGACATTATTTTACTATTGTAACAGTTATTTTAGGACAGTCGACCATTGTTCACTCATAATAACAATAACTAAGTATGTTATTCAAATTAAATCATGTTGGTAATTGGATTAAACTGGATGTAGACGGTCTTTACGAGCTGCAGAGTAAAATTGTATTAGAACTGAATGTTATAAAACAAAAGAACAGAAACATATTCTTTCTCACCGTGTCTTTTGTCCTGTTCAGCAGTACACTAAACAGACATGTCTTATTTAGTTTCATCTTCCTTTCTCTTCCTTTCTGTTTTCTGTCAAACTCTCACGATGTCTTTTCTTCCACTTTGGCATATCCCACTAGGCCTCCTGTCCCTCCTCTGCACTCTCTACAATGCATTTGACCAGCTCTCACAAGACGCTTTCTTTCCTCTAGCTAAGCCCATTCTTCTGTATCCTGCCCTAAATTCTACCATCCATTAAAACACAGATCCCCAAGGTTTATGATGAGATGTTTTTAAAGTTCTCTGGTTTGTTTATATATATATATATATATATAAAAAAAAATATATATATATATATATATATATATATATATATATATATATATATATAGATATATATATATATATATTTATATTTATATTTATATATTTATATATATATATACATACATATATATATATATATACATACATATATATATATATATATATATATATATACATACATATATATATATATATATATATATATATATATATATATATCCCCATTCTATGACTAAATATGTACAAAAAAGAGAGAGTATGAATTACCTTCATGGTTTATTTGAATTATATTATTAGCCAAAATGTCCCAATTTTGAAACGGTGGCAACGCTGGAAGATCAGTTGATAACACAGGATAAAAGATGTAATTTGCTGGGACACCAACACGTTTAGAAGAAGCCGGGTGTCTTATCAGCAGGGTGACTTTTGGTCCAGTCTTCACAGGTGGTACTAAATTAAAGATATCAGTAGATAACATTCTGCGCTAGTAATTTAGCAGGTATTGCTTAGAGTCCACATACTAGTGAACGCACTAGATCCACCATGTTTGATAATGATGGGAATTGGGGGACAGACAAACTGTGATGAGACAATTCTCTGGAACTCATTTGGCATACAATGGGAATTCACTACATCTGTAATCTGAGCCCTGAATTGAAACTCTTTATTCCTGGATCCAGAACAAAGATGGCAGCTGGATGGGCAGCTACTATTACTGGCTGTTGTGCTTTGTTTGCGTTAAAGCCCGGATATGGGGGTACGTGAGTTGAGTCTACATGGATGTAAAAGCAGAATTGTGAGCAGGACTCGTGGTGAGTTCATGGACTCGCTCTGTGTCTGCTAGTGTTAGTGGGTTGTGAAGCTGAGCAGTGCACCAACATTATACTCACCACTTATGAATAAATGAAATGTAAGATATTAGCTTCATTAACATGAATGTAAAAAAAAGGAGGAGGAGGAACTTATAATGCAGTAATAATAACACTTCCAAATATTTAATGTGTTCACCTCTGACACTGTTTCATGTGTGTGTTTTATATTAAGCATACGAGCTCTGTTGTTGCCATGGTGCTACATCTTTCTAGTTTAAATGAAACCTCTTAGATTTGAGTTATTAAATATTTATTGTAATTCTTTTTTTAAGAAGTAGCACTGAGAGCAGTGTGACTAAAAAAACAAACAGCTTATCACATTCTAACGTGGAGTTTAAGGCCACGTTTCCTCTGAGCCCTTGCCACCCAACCACAGCTGTGGTGGGTGGGTGAGTAGGCAGACACGGGGGTGAGAGTAGAGAGAGACTGTGGGTAACATTGCATGTCGATACAGTGGGAGGTGGAAACTGGGTGTATGGAATATGAAAAGCCCTAACACTGTTATAGTTGACTGTCTGCGCGTGCAAGATGCGATGTGACAGCTGAGCAGGGCTGTGAGGGCAGAGATGAATTCACAAATGGTAGCCCTAGGGATCAGTGGGTTGTGGGGGAAGGAGGTGGGAAGGGGTGGGAAGGGGTGTGAGGGTGACGGTGCATGCTGGGGAGGGAGGGTCGGGGGTTATCAAGGGCTCGTGAGGGTAAACTATCTGCAGTGCAGCCAGGACTCTCTCTCATCCTCTCTGCCCTTTGTTGTCAAGTCCAAATAAAACTGTGATGGAACATAAACAGTTTATGTGTTATGTCTGTGATGAGACACAGCAGAGGGAAACACTTTGTAGAAGGTAGGTGTGTGAAACCTTCATCGCACAAGGTAACCTTCAAGGTCAACAAGGTTTTTTCAGGTTGCTTTTTAACTTCTACAACACAATTCTCATGAAATGTCTGCACTTAAAAATACAAGAAACAAACAAAAGGAAATAAATGTATATCATATACACGCAACAAAAAATCATATACACACAAGTTTAAACCTCAGTTTTATATTTATTAATCATCTTATATATAAATATAATTTTAAATCTATTAAGTGTATTACACATTTTTATTTCCTTTTGAAATCTATTCCACAAATCAACTTCTCTGACTGTACATATTTGCTTTTGTAAACATGCACATTTTATACCTAAATTGTGCAGTTTTAAAGATCACCGAGTCTCTAAATGTGAGTGAGTTTATGAATAATTTGTTGGTTAATAGTTAGAATAATTGTTCAAAGTCAATATATGTGGTGACTACGAGATACACAACTTTAAAGCACTATCATATTTTGGGGAAATATACTTTTTTTAGCGATTATCAGCACGTCTAGCTAACGTGCGCTTGGATCTTGTTTTTCTTTCATCTGCAGTCTCCACTGGTTGCCTAGCAACCTCACGGTGATGCCAAGACTCAGGAAGAGGGTAACGACACACTCCGGCACAAACCCTTGTAAAAAAAAAAAAAAAAATTGGTTAATTTGTGATTTTTAATAGGATGCCGTTTGGTGGATTCTTGCACAGAGCCATGCTAGCTGTTTCCCCCTGCTTCTAGTCTTTATGCTAAGCTAAGCTAATTGGCTGCGGGAGGATGTTGGTGGTGATGGGTGGGTGAAACAAACACACGACTTTCACCCAGGAGACCGCCGTCTGTGTCCCGTGTGAAAACAATAGACAACTGTTCACTTGTTTCATTTAGGTATGCAACTTAGCGTAAAAAACATACCTTTTTTTAAGCCATGATGTTTTACTTAACCCAACCAAGCATTGTTGTTGCCTGTAGTTGTTGTGTTTGTGTTTCGTTTCGTTTCCCCTGAAACGTAATTGAGAATGAAGTTTAGTTGTAGGAGAAATTTTGTAGGAGACAGAGTTGTAAGGGACGACTGATGCACTAATGGAAAAGTCTCCTGATTCGTCAGCCTGATGATTCAGAAAGGCTTGCGGTTTATCCACAGGGAATCCCACCGAACACGTGTGTCAAATAGCTTCTTCCATGTGCTATTCTGACAACAGGACACAGTACATTACACTGATTAGGCCATAAAATGACCTTTAAACATGTCAGGGTTTCATAGCTCTTAATTGAAAGCGTTGCTCTTTTTATTTATTTTTACTACATGCAACTGTCTCTTCACAGGCCGAGTTCTCTAACCTTCCATCCGACGCTGCCCTACATAAGGGTCCGTCCTTCCTTCAGGACACATTCACCAGATGTCAGGTGAGTGTGGATGCTAATTCCTGTTGGGAGTTGGCTTCCAAATCCTCCCTGAGCAATACAAATCTCTGTCCCTGGACCTGTTAAACCACCGGGGTAATACCAGATTGCAGATGACATTAGGCTTCAATCAATCAATCAATCAATCCATCACTGCTCTGTACCTCCTTCCATCTCAGCCACACACACACACACACGCGCTTCATACCAGAACGACAAAGCCCTACTCTCAGCACAGGCACAATTAATCACAGATGCCACCGAGAGTGAGTCTGACAGCATTGAGAGAGAGGTGTGTGTGTGTGTGTGTGTGTGTGTGTGTGTGTGTGTGTGTGTGTGTGTGTGTGTGTGTGTAGTGCTAGTGACGAGGGGGATCTTTTTGAGCGAGAAAAAAAAAAAGAAAATCTGAAAAACCATTTAGCATTTTAAATAGCTGCACCATCTCCAACTCAGCCGAGCCCCATTAATTAAAAGGACATGCTCCGTCGAAGCCCAAATGAAATCTCACTCTTATTCACCGCAGAAGATGTCTGTAAGAATGATCTTTCCCCCTGCCCCATGGTAAAACCACGTAATCTAGGCCGCAGTCTTTATCATAATTGGATGAGGATGATTTATGCCAGGTATAGAAAAATGATGAGGGGGAAACTTACTCCACCACTTCACCTCAGCCCTCCTCCTCCTCCTCCTCCTCCTCCTCCTCCTCCTCTCGCCTTACGCACTCAAACTCTTCCTCACACACAGTCAGCTCGAGAGGAAGTCATATACTCCTGCAGACACTTGCGGCTTCTAACATACTGAAGGAGTTCTCAATTATCTTGATTGACATTTTCATCTGGAGTTGCCGTCACTGTTTTGACATGTTCGTGTAATTTCAGAGGGTTTAATTTAGCACTTGATTTGTCGAGTTGGTGCCGAACTCGGAAGCCAATTTTGAATGTGATGATTGCAACCGCTTGATAAACTCCGTGGAAGAATACACTATTATTGTTTTACTTACATATTAATGTACAGTATGTCTACCCTATACATGTATTCTAAGGTCTTTAAAGTCACTGACA
The DNA here is from genome assembly GCF_900634415.1 of Cottoperca gobio. Lineage (NCBI taxonomy): Eukaryota > Metazoa > Chordata > Actinopteri > Perciformes > Bovichtidae > Cottoperca > Cottoperca gobio. The sequence continues at coordinate 4,726,636 of NC_041367.1, forward strand.
ATCCAAAAGGTAATCCAGGCTGTGACCAACACAAGTGTCTTTGTGTTGATGTATATATAGAGTCACAACATGCTGAGCTGATGCTCCCTTCAATTCAGTGGATTGGTTTATTTTGGCCTGCGTGGAAATGTTCAGAGTGCCTTAGTAATCTACGGTTAAAGCTTATAAATCATCATCAATGACTCTGGATTAAGTCTGACGTCATTAAAACTCATATTTCTTTCTGTTCAAACTGAGTACGACTGGAGTTTGAGTAACAAATGTGATCCCCGGTGTGCTCGTGTGTTGCCGTGCAGCAGCTGAATAACCTTATCCGTGTCCTTGAACCTCTAATTTTAGATGCAACCAGAACTTGTGGTTGTATATGTGCGTGGGCAAGCATGTTCATCTGCATTAGCATTTATGTTTTTATTCATGCGTTAGTAGATTGCACCATTTCCTCTGCTGTTGCTTGCTGTGGGATTTTGCTTGTGGCTATCCAACCTGCTCAAATTTCAGGTAGCTGTACTCATTACCCCAGAGGAAGGTCCTTGGGGAGGTCCTGTTGTTTGAACAAAACTTTCCACCGTGTCTTACTGTAGAATGTAAAGGAGGCTGCTTGCACATTAGTGTAGATGCATGAGGCAGTGGAGGAGAGAGAGAGAGGCGGAGAGCTTAAAAATATATTCGCAAAAAGGCTTTTAACCCATTCAGAGCAAGAAAACATAATGAATTTATGGATAACATTGTAACTGTACTTACAGTATGTGTTGCACAGATACAGATGATATAACATAAATCAGTTTGAAGCACATGCAACTTGTGAATATATATTGTTTTGAACTACCATGACATATTCTTTCATCCACAGCTTGTTAAACTCTGATGGTATAATGAAAGAAAAGAAACGGGGAGGGGCGGTGGTGATGCTTCCCCGACCACATATTGGAAGCAGATGCGTAACTAATGAAGTGAAGGACACAAACGACATGTTGCTGATACAGTGGTGATCAGCACTGCAGTACCTACACAGCCTCAGTCACGTGCTCATAGCCCTGAGCACGACTTGGGCAATGCTCAGAGCAACTCCTCTCTCACTACTCCTCTGCCTGCCTGTCACTGCTGCTGTCCATCTCTGCCTCTCGCTTCCTTTACTTTACTTCTCTGCGGTCCGTCTTTTTTTTTGTTGCACAGGCTTCCATTGTATATATGGCCGGTCGCCGTACCCGTGCCAAGTAACAGGGTCACAGGGTCCTCTATAAATATTAAGTGCATATAGTTACATGGTGAATAAAGTGGTATCTCATATGGGTCATTATTTCCAACATAACAGGAACATTATGACATCTTGTAAATGGTACATTTTAAATTGTAAGGGTATTTGTATCAGGCTTTTATTAGTAGGGGTGTCGCGAACTACCAGCATTGACGATAACTGTGATTAATAATACACATGTGATAATATAGTGTAAATAATCCAGTGTTTCTTTCTGTTCCCTCCCCCAACGCCTCACAGACAAATCAATTAGTTTGCCAAAAAATAGCAATATTATTAGAATTATTTTCTAAAGATATCGTTATCCTGAATTCTTTTGGCCACTATAATCGTTCGCGAGTGAGGGCACGATGGAGCGAGAGATCGGCCGGAGAATCGGAGCAGCGGGGGACGGTACTGCAGTCGCTTTACCGCACCGTTGTGACGAAAAGAGAGCTGAGCCAGAAGGCAAAGCTCTCGATCTACCGGTCGATCTTCGTTCCCACCCACACCTATGATCATGAAGCGTCATGACCGATAGAACGAAATCACGGCTGGCGTCTCCCTTAGAGATAAGGTGAGAAGCTCAGCCATCCGTGAGAGACTCGGAGTAGAGCCGCTGCTGCTTTGCGTTGAAAGGAGCCAGTTGAGGTGGTTCATCTAGTAAGGAGCCACCTGGTCACCTCCCTAGGGAGGTGTTCCAGGCACGTCCAGCTGGGAGGAGACCCCGGGAAGACCCAGGACTCGGTGGAGAGATTATATCTCCTCACTGGGAACGCCTCGGGATCCCCCAGTCGGAGCTGGAGGAAGTGGCCCGGAGAAGGGAAGTTTGGAGTTCCTTACTGGAGCTGCTGCCCCCGCGACCCGACCCCGGATAAGCGGTAGACGATGGATGGATGGATGGATGGATGGATGGATGGATGGATGGATGGATGGACTATAATCGTGGAGTAAAACTCCTGACAGTGACAGCAATAATTATAAACCAATGTAAGAATAAGATCCTACTAACAAGACTAGGACCTGATATAGTTTATGTTTTGGTTCAAACACTATAAAAGTTAAAGCCTCTGAAAACTCAGTTTCAAATCTTAAGTGTTTCAATGCTAAATAAGAAAAGAGTCAACATTTCGTCACCATCTTTCACGGCTATGTTCAACTGCAGATTCCACATGTCAGTAACCCTTCTCCACTCACTTATATCTGAAGCTCACCTCTTCTGACTGCACACTCTTACATCAGTGACCTGTTTGTGACCCAGGTAAACAAAAGCATTCATAAATCCAATGATGCGGTGCATGGACAAAATGTGCTGATGCACATGCTTACTTTACTTTCTGACTAATTTACTGCTGCCCCTAAAGGCAAACATTCTCATTATAATGAAACATGTCGTCCATTTGGGCGTCGCGTCGACATAAAACTGCCAAAACATTCTAACCCGAGCCATTGCATCCGTGCATCCAGAGACCCATCAGTTACAGATATCAATATACATGCAGCACATGAAATCTTGCTATCTGCATTCTACAATAGGATGTTGGCATCCATTTGCAGATACAACACCCTTAAGCGCATGCATTAAGGTCAGGAAGCATCTGTACTCGTCCACAACCTCTTTGTATTATACAGTAGAATATATAATGTGTCCAACAACTGCAGGCCAACACATCTCAGTCATCCTAGTATGATTAACATAAGCTAATATTGCTGTCGGTGAAATACTATGAAGTAATTAGTGTCATGAGACAAGAGGGGGTTTCGAAACTGCAAAGCATTGATTATGTTAAACAGCAAAGATCTCATCCATGTAGGCAGCAGAGTGCGGTGGTAAAACCACAGATGTTTCAGAGATCTCGCATTGCGATGATTATATTATGGGATAAAAATCATCATCATCTTGGACAACATAAGTGGGAGCACTTGCACGATAGTCTGCAGTTCAATCCCGTTTACTGTTCCAAACCCAACAGACGGCTCATTAAGGGAAGAAACATGGTTTAACAACAAACAATTATGCACAGAACCGAACACTGCGAGTGGAATTGCAACACCTGCAGAGACCCTTAAAGCTAATTTGGGAGAAATCCTTTGAGTGAGACATTAACTCAGCACAAATGATATGAAAAGCTCAATTAACATTTAACCAAGTGATGAAATACAACAATACAAACAAGTGCGCCTCTGGGCACGGTAAAGAATAAGCCCTCATTAGCCAGATGGAAATTATCAACAGAAGATGATAAGAAGACCTCCCCAAGTGCAAGGGCTGTGCAGGGTGGAAAAGTTAAATATGTTGCTTTTTATTTACCATAGATGAATATCAACAAAGAATATTCATTAAAAAAAAAGGTGGAAAATACTGTTTGTCTCACAAGGAAACGCAAAACAATTTGGAAAAAGGTTCAGACACTTCGCTAGAATAGATTTCTCTATTTTCATTCCATTTCTGGACGACTTGGATTTGAAAACGCTCATGTCCTCTTGCTGTTATTTCAATCACGGCTGCTGTGTATTACAGTAGATAGCACTATTGATCTCAGCGTTGGTGGTCTTTGACCCACCAAACAGCTCGCTTATCTCGTCCCTGCATCGTAATGAAATCAAAACATTGGGAGCAGAGCAGAGGTTGGGCAGTGTGCTCCCCTCTCACGTGTCAGCCATTAATAAAGTCATATATCATTGGGAGGACTGCTTATTCGGCTGTTGTCATTTCTTGAACTGCGCTGTAGTTGCCTCCATCACGCGTGACACTTTCCTGACCGCGCAGATGAATAAAGAACGAGCTCGGGATCAGCCCTCCATCATTAAAATCTCCTCGCTATTCCTCTGAAATCTGTTCAATCCGTTCCAGTCATTGATGTTTTTCTTTTCTTCTCCGCAGCCTGACAGTCTGTTGATATACGTTTATGCTGCAGTTTATGACTTTGTCCAGACTCTTTGTAAAACACAATAAAGACAACAATAAATCTCCATCTTTACATATTCTCCGGCGCAGCGATGTGCTCGCAATGTACCGGTTGCAAAAGTGGAATGCGCTGCGATAAAGTGAAGGCATGTGTTGCTGTTAGAGCCCCGTGCAAGGCTATACAATACACAGATATGATTTATGGAACACCGCCATCATCCCTCCGATTCCCATCTGTATCCGCCGCTATAATTACACTCAACAGCATTTTTCTTGCACTTGCTACACGGATTGATGTGCATAATTTATTTACTTTCAGACAGATTTTAAATAGGAAGCATCACACCGCAGAGTAACCTTGGTGGCTCATCCAAGTGCAGTTACATCGCTGTCACTTTGAAGAAAACAAAGTGTGGATACGCTCATTTCTTTTCTTTTTACACACCCGTACAAGGGCCAGTTAAAATAAAGGCAATGACTCCCCTCTGTTGTTTTTATTAACGCCAATATGAAAATGCAACGAATGGCTGTAAAGTTTGTCGCCATTGATTATAAAACTGTGTTTCCAATGAGATGGGAGGCTGATTTGCAAAGTCCCTGAGGTGTGACAACAGGTTCATATCATCGCTTACAATAAACAGCCAATGTGTCAACGGCGTTTAGCTGATGCAACACCACGAGCGAGCTGGCAGCGTCTTACTCGGGAACCTTAAGCGGTATAAATACACGTTTTATCGTGGAGATAGACTGTATAATTCAGTCTCTATTATAACCAAATGTGACTTTCTTATAATCGCTTCTCACTCTAGCTTGCACATATATGGGATGTAAGCCGGTGCCATCAATATATTACCTACACTCCAGTGTTCCATCAACATTATACACTGCTTAATGTACGAACCGCTGCTTTCTATTGCCAGAGGGACTTGCCACCCTCATCTCGCAACACCAGATAGAAAATATAAAATTAATATTTCATAGCGCTCCAACACCCGTCACACAAATTTATGTGGACATCCCGTCAATAAATGCTTGAAAGATTGATGGAATATGATGACCCCGGGTAGAACATTAAGCAGCTGGTGGCAGTGTTGATAGAAGGGCTATTTTTGGAAGATCCCCGGTTCTTTTCTTTAATCTAGTGGGGCAGCCAACTGATGCATTGTTGCATGCATCAGTGTAGGGAGCATGGAGAGCAGAAGGGTATGTCACAGGAATGTCCCATCTTTACAATCCCTCCTCTTACTGGAGTTGCCAAGTTTATGTGTGGACAGAAACGTGCGACTGACTGGAAATCTCCTACGACAACTTTAGGGAGAACTCTAAAGAGGAATACTTTTAACTATGACTATGTAGATTCTGCATTCTTTAAGCTCTTAGTAAGTTCAAACTTAGCCTAGTTGTAAGTCTAAGCAAAGTGGATGGATTAGCTGTTTTTAGATCTTGGCCTTCTATCTGCTGTTGCATAGCTCACTGAACCAACTGACAACTTGCTAACATACCATTGAAAAGCTATTTCTAACTGACCCTTTATCAAAATGCTTTGTAATTATTTTTTAGGGGCGGCTGTGGGTCAGGAGGGTCGATGGGTCGATGGTTCGATCCCCAGGCCCTGCAGTCAGCATGTCGAAGTGTCCTCGGGGGAAGATACTGCACCCCAAATTGCCCCCGATGGCCAAGTGTGAGAATGGTTATCACTGCTGATGAGCTGATGTGCACCTTGAAAGGTAGCTTCTGACTCTGTATGAACGTGTGTGAATGCTTGAATGCTGACATGTGTTGTAAAGCGCTATGAGTGATCGTAAAGATCGGGAAAAGCGCTATATAAAAGCAGAACATTTAGTATGTAAACTACGAAGATTTAATAGTAAAAGATTTAGACTAAATGACTTAATAGCATAATCTGATATGTCCCATTCATTCCAGACTGCATGAATACTACTCACTCTGAAACCTTTATTTCTAAGTTAAAACTGCTATTTTTGGCAGTTATGTTGCATCTTGTGACTTCCTGTTTAAAGCTGATTGGTTGTAATAGGACAACAATAAATATGTTTCCTAGTAACTGACTCAAGTCTTTTACAAAATGCATTTTCTTAAATTTGAAATGTGCAACCTAATATAGTAAAGCTCTATCTAGTTGGTACAATCCAATCCTGAAATCAAGACCGGAGGAGACGACGTTCACACAGTAACTCAAGGCATGATCTTTAATAAACTGTAATTTACATTAATGATCAGGAAGCTTCTTTGCAATTAGAGTGAAAGAAAATGTAAATGACTGTTCAATTATACAGTACGTCTACGTGTGCCTCTGGTTTGTACGTATACATAATTCATGTGCTTCTCACAGAGTAACTGAAAGAATGATTTTTTTTTAAATATCTAATTGCGATTATTTATGACTGATATCGCAGATGCAATGTGATTCCCATTAATAGAAGGAATAAACCGTTTTTACATCTTTATTCTCACGGTTTTGAAAAAAATGTAATTATTTTTTGCAGGATTTTTGCAAATGTCTGCACCAAACAAAGATGTTTTCTTAGGTCTGCAGAATAAGATGCGTAGGGCATCTATGCAGCGCGACAATATGACATTTAAAATGCTATTTTGAAACACATTTCGTCAAAAGATATTGCGTTTCCTACGATTTGAACATTGCCGTAAGCCATATTGCGATTTCGTTAAAATTTGAATTAACAGTTGAGCCCTACTGAGACTTTGAGAATTCTTCTGTTTGTCTTGAGAACACTATATGACACTTTTGTGGCTGGTCAACTAGTATCTACCTGTATAGTTGTACTGGCACAATGGAATAGCGACTCAGTAAATCCTACACATCTTTCCCTCAACTCTTTTTGTGGTAGTTTCATAGCTCGCCTACAACTCTCTGACATCGTAAATAAATTAGTTGAATGTCAAGGCAAATGCTGAACGCTTGTACGGAGAAACCCACAAGCCAAGGATAGAGGGACCACACTATATATTAGTTGTGACAATGACAGATCCAAACCCCTGAAACAGCCTTCAATGGATTTGACATGGTCCTATCTTGCCGGATCTGTCAAACTCCTCTTGAACTTTTCTTTCTATTATTTTTGCGGTGAGGAACACAGTTGAGCCTAGAGCCGCTCCTGCACGGGTTTGAAGTAATGTGCTTTACACTGATAGTGAAGATAAAGGGCTGGGGCTGGGGCTGAGGCGGAGGAGAACAAAAACAACAACTCTGAGGTCTCCAGAGAGCTTCTTGTGAATGTGAAGGTTAGCTCTGCAGTCGTGTGCCAATATAAGATGTCAAGTATCTCAGAAAGATACTCGGGAATTCATTTACACGAGAGGCCACGGAGCGGCACGCTGAAAAGAATTCGACCTTCTTATGATCTCCATAAACTCTCTAAATGAAATGAAATGACATGGATAAATGGAATTTTATTTCATTTGCATCATTGACTTTGTGGTCGTTGGCAATTTTAGCCAAAGCCTAGGGTATCTTAACAACCCCTTAACTGAGTGCCAGTCATGCATGCTTTATATGAGTCTTTTTAAAACCACATTAAACACACAAGGCTGATGACACCACCACTTCAGTTGAAATATAAACTTTTAGCTCCTCAAGAGGCATTTGATCGATAGGCGCTGCTGTTTGAGAACAGCTGTGATATCTTGTCTGAATGGAGGAATTTCGACTATAAAACTAAAAATATAAACCCCATTCCAGTTCCTCTGTAACGTCTTCAATAAACTGACATTACAGATGTTGGTCTGACTGACTACAGGGTTCTTGAGTGTCATTTACTCAGTGCAATTACATAATTGATGGCAGTCAGAGTGCGAGCCTGAACTCAAGTGCTAATTAGAGAAATAGCTAAAAATCTGGAGGTTTTTGCATGTAATGCAAATATTTGCATCACAAGGAGTTGGCATAACATCCTCTGATCAGCTGATTAACATAGTGATGAGAATCTTCAAAGGGAAAACTTTCTTCTTTGGGGGGTTGAGCTCAAAGTTATAGGTTATAAGCTGCAATATTGACTGTCTCTGAGGGCATGTTCTGCTCGGCAGCAGGAATATGGGACACTCCACTGTTGATTATAATGAAGTGGGGGGGGGGAAAGGCAAAAGCTTACTTTTGGAAGAGGAAAAAAGGAGACCGAGCTCATTATCTTCTCTGGAGGTATGTGAGGCTTTACAAAGCATGCAGCAGCAGCAGCAGAGAGAGAGGTAGAGAGGAGAGTGGAGGAACATCCAGAGCGGCTGTGATGTGATGAGCTCTATACTGTGGGGATCCATTTCTTAATTATTCCTCTAGGACAGCCATTTCCCCTGCACTCCCCAGCTATAAAACACCCTCCATATGGCACCTTTGGCAAAGGGCATGATTCTGCTCCTCAACAGGCAGGCATCAGGGGTGAGCATGGCCATCGTAAATGTGCTGACACCTCACTTTCTGCAACAGTTAACGGGGCAGAGGTAATGGGAGGAGGGGGGCTGGAGGAAATAGAGAATGCAAAAGAAAATGTCCCTTGGTTTTGTTTATTTGCAACAGATGCTGCTTCCATGCTCTTGATCAGATACTGTAAGTTAATATTAGTCACTGGACACCCTCTCTAGGGGAGAACTAGGAAACAAGCGGGTGCTGTTTAATTTAAGAGTTGGAATAGTAAAAAGGGTTTTGGATGCCCTGCCGCAGTCCGTTTTGTGGTGTGGGGCTGATGCCAGACATCCCTCTCTCTCCCGCTCGCTCTCTCTCTTTCTGATACTGCTACTCAGCACTGCAGCACTGTAGCAAGAGGATGGATCCCTGCCTTAATGTGTGTGCTTGTGTGTGTGTTTGAGAGAGAGAGAGAGACAAAACGTGAGAGGGGGGGGGGGGGGGGGGGGTCACAGATATGGAAATGAAGTCACAGCATGTCAGTGCGGCAGCAACATGCAGCGGCGATATTGAGATAACAAGCATGTTGAAACGGGAGAGGAAAACTGCAAAGAAACGAAGCGGCTCTGACACCCCTCACAAGAATCTTTGCATCCATTTGTTTCAGGAGGGTGTTGAAACGGTGTGGCGTGCTGCCAGTGATGAGCTCTTGTCTGTGTGTGTGTGTGTGTGTGTGTGTGTGTGTGTGTGTGTGTGTGTGTGTGTGTGTGAGAGAGAGCGTTACTTTATCAGATGTGTCTTACAAAGTGAGGACAGAACATTTCCTTAAAGTCGTACGCTTCAAATTTGAGGCAAACCTCTAAAAATGGATTGATTGGAAATGATTATTATTCTGCAGACGTAAGGATGAGTAAAGCTAAACTCTGTGTGTGGCTGAGAGTGTGTAGCTTTTCTTGTGCTGTAATCTAAGAACGGTTCAGACTCACATACAGGATTGTAGACATTATAGAACACATGCAAATTGCATTATGGACTCAGCATTCATCACTCTTGTTGCAGAGACATATTGTATGCAGTATGCATATGCAGCTTAGTAACAATCTAAAGGCGATCCTATATGTATAGTCCGCAGTCCTGAATAATATATGACATCTACCACAAAAGTGGTTCTCCTGCTCTATTAAATTAAGCATGATTGATCCACATACTACCACTGCAACTATAAGAACCACTCACACACCGTCGGCATCAATTGAGTCTATCCAGCAGCGCAGGAGCGGTAAAATAAGACCGTGTATAGGTGGAGGTTGTTGCTGGATAAGTGCTGAGTAGCACTTATAAAAAACAAAGGTACAGGCCATAAAACCGTGCACTGGATGCATTGAATGGGAAGCCGCTCTGTGACATCACGCTGCCAAAGAAGGATGGCTTAATTAAACTTTCATCCGACAAATATTCATGTGCGTTTAATGATCCCGAATCACTTCATTCCACATGAATTATGAATATTAATGAACAAGAGAGAAGGGCAGCGGAAGGGTGTTTTTTTGTATAGGTTGGAGCCTAAAGCATGGGGTGGATGTTGGTGAAGGAGATGGATGTGTTCAGCCATCAGCCAATCACTTCACAGTGCCACCAAACTCTCCAGGCAAAAAGGTCATGATTAGAAGTGAGCACAGTGTGTGTATGTATAGCCTCATTACAGTGGACTTGTGTGGAGGCACTAAACCGCCATAAGATTTCACCCTGATTTGACCAGAGCAGGGGTTGCTGCTGGTGGCCTATTTCTGGGGACCAGCCACGAGCGCTCGCGGGCTACCATCTTGCCCTTGAGCATTGCTCCCATTTTGTCATGCTTTTCTTCTTCCTCTATTAATTAAAACAATGCGGCCAAGACTTGTGTGCAGGCATCCAAAACCCCAGTCATAAGAAGAGGAACTGATGCACTCATGTTAATGACGCTAAGTGTAGAATTGTTTTCGAGCTAAAGTGCATATCGCCGTTTCATATTTAGCTCTGAAAGGGTTTATGTAATTGCTATAAATTAGCACAATGCTTTTCTGCTTGAGCCGTACTTATTTCCAGACAGATGAAAAGGCATGACGGTGCTCTGCTTGTCATATCCGTCACACACACACACACACACACACACACACACACACACACACACACACACACACACACACACACACACACACACGACCTTCTACTACATATGCATAATATTTAGTTGCATAATGAACTGAGCCCACAATAACATGTAGGGCGACTTAAAGTGCCATGGATAAACAAGTTTTTAAGGTGCATACAATTACACAAACACACACACACACACACACACACACACACACACACACACACACACACACACACACACACACACAGTATGTCACATTGTATGCAAACTGGAGAACCGAACTGCACAAACAGCAGCGGAGGCCGCCGGTGTCCAAATATTACCATATTCCTGATTTCCAATATCAGTACATGTACTGTAAAGTGTAGAATGTAAATCCGTGTGGACCCCAAACTTTTACTCAATAACTCTCTGCTTAAACTGAAAATACAAAAACTCTAGAAGTCGTCCCGTGGACAACAACACCACGTCCCTAACAAGCCATTAACCCTTTCATGTTAGGAAAAACCTGAAAGTGGGCTGAAACAGAAACATGAAAAGAGGATATTCCTATGACAATTCACTTCTCCGCATAAAGAACCTCCCAGCAAACTCTTTAAATTCAGCTTCCTTTTCTTCCACAGTGCATAGCAACCGTCTGACATCCCCACAGAGAAGACGCTCCACTGATGCAACGCTGCCACAACCAGCATCACTGGATCAACGCTGCCATCTACTGGCACGAGTCAGCCTCTTCACTCTTGCTGTACAGTATAAAGAGTAATGAATGAAATGGTTATTGTGAAGACATTTCATTGTTTTTGTTTAAAAATCTAGTTCCGTTTATAAATTAAATGCAATATGCATTTATTTTTTGGCAAAACAACAACACATGGCACAGTCGGGTTCTCTGTGCAGTAACGAGGGTTTTACAGATTCAGCAGGTCTGCCTGTTTCGTATTCCAATTCACTTACCCCTCTGCCCCATTTACACACTGTACACTTTGTCCTGTGCAACAGCACTTCCATAGTGCTCTCCTGAATTCATTCCAATGGTTATAAAAAAAGAGAGGGAATACATCAGGGAGATGTATGGGGTAATGGCAATGTAGGGACACAAATAGATTCAAGGGCTTTAGTCATCAAATAGTATACTGCACAGGTGTGGTTTTATGGTTTAGGCTTTTTTTTTTTTTTACTGCTTCCATTGCAACCTTGCAGTATTTTAAATCATAAGCATTTCGTGGGAAAGCGCCAATATGTCCAATACGTCCAATATGTCCAATACGTCCAATACGTCCAATACGTCCAATACGTCCAATGCGTCCAATACGTCCAATACGTCCAATACGTCCAATACGTCCAATATGTCCAATACGTCCAATATGTCCAATACGTCCAATACGTCCAATGCGTCCAATACGTCCAATACGTCCAATGCGTCCAATACGTCAAGTGTTAACAACTATGCACAGCAGCAAAGGACCCACAAGACACGTTGACAGCCAAGATTTTGGTGTTAAATGGCGGTGTTTATTGCTACGTGAGGAATATAAGTGATGGAAACAGCACCTTGCATGGAATAAATATGTAATAGAGATTGCAAGGTGAGCATACGGTCCACTCTGGTTTTTCATAAATTAAAACAGCAAGAAAAGTCAAAGAAAATTGGTTTTCAGATCGTCAGCCGATTCCTCTTGCTTGAGCTTGAACAGGGCCACATTCTGTGAGGATCATTTCCAGGCATGAAGGAGAAAATCATTAGTTTAAATTGATCTAATTAATATGGAGGACAGACACCACAGCCCATCTGATTAGGGTGGAAGTCGAGCCTTTCACGCCGCTCGCTTGACCTCCACACTCAATGATGTCGCAGCCACCAGAGGCATTTGGTTCCAGACGCTTGAGTCACTGACCCAATCACAGTGAGCCACAGAGTAAGAGAAAAAGAAAACCTTATCTGTGTGCAACAGTCAGGCAGTCAAGGAAACTGAATAAGCCACAGAAGAGAAGAGGTGAGATAAGAAGAGAAGAATGACTTTATATTAGCAAAGTTAGAAGGTAGAAAATTGCATCTGGCATTACTAAAGGCAGATGCCAGTACAAAGCTTGAGGGACACAAAGGTCTAGCCGAGAGGCAGAGACTGTACGCTACTGTTGCTGATGGTAACCAGATCATGTTTTGGACACTGTTGGACAAACTGTCCTTGAGACAGTCTTACCTCTGGTCTTGACGGATTTGGGGTTTTTGTAGTACTTGAATCCTGCGAGCTGGACTGTTGCTATGACTGCTTCCTGTGATGGGGTAAAAGGAACAAAACAGTGTTAAATAGTAAAGAACGGATCAATTCCAGTTTGAAAATAACTCCCACACATACTGTACAAGCACAACAATCTTGTATTATGTGGCACATTGTGTGATACATAATATAAATAATTAACAAAAGTAAACTTGCCTTGAGAAACCTCTACCAGATCAAAGTATCTTCTTGTAGTAATTGCCATTTAAAATACATTCTCAACCATTCCATGTCCCTCACTTAAGCTAGCACTGCGTCTGCACACCTTTGGGTAAACACACGCACATCTAACAACAAGTTGGATTGCTTCTCTTTGACAGAAAAGACACACATAATGGAAATACATAAGCAGACATAGAGGTCATGTAGGCTACAAGTGTCCTGTAGAACGTAAGCGATCAGTTGAATAATAAATTACTTAATTGGAAAATTAATCTGCACCAATTTTGATAAACAATTAATCGTTTGAGTCATTTATCAAGAAAACATTTCCTGCTTTACTCTTTGTCATAGCCTATCATTGTGCATGTTTAAGACGGTTGGTCCAAAGTTTCCAAACCAACAGACAAACAAGCAGTTTGAAGATTTGAATTTGGATTTTAAAAATATTTAAAGGACTTTTTCCTGTTCCAGGGTAAACTAAACAATGAATTGATGAATCTTATAATAATTGCTATATTAATTGACAATTAAATAATATGTTGCACCCCTAAAAACTAATTACAAAAAACATTATAAAGTACCAGTAAATATCAAAGTAAATATCAAGGTAAAGTTAAGTAATACATTTTGTTGTTTTATGGCACTTTGGTCTACAACTGTAGTACCAAACAAAACAAAACATGTTCCACCCCATATATTAAATGTATTATAACATATTGATAATAAAAACATGTTTGCATTCACCCCTGCTTTTGCAGTTTAAACAAATTAGTTATTCTCAACGCAAATGTAAAACAATTCAGATAAACATACCGTATTTTCAGTGTTGTAAAGTTGCCGCCGTTCATTACGACAGAAGCTCAAGTCTTACGGCATTTCACTTTACGACAACCTAGGCCTTCCGGTTATATTTGGCGGATCGCTTTACTAAGCTAGACGTTATCATTTATTTCACTTGAGAGGCTAGTATCTGCTCAAATACAATGGGAATAGAGGAGGAAACGGACCGGACGCTCTTTATAAGAAATTTGGATTCAAGAGTGACGGAGGAGCTTTTGTTCGAGCTGTTTGTACAGGTGCGTTTGTCACTAACGTTAGATTTAGCTAGCTAGCTAGCTAGCTAATGTCAAGTTTACGGAAAGCATCACGCGCATAATGCTAACAAATCGAAAGCAATGTCGGAGGTAAAATATCACAAAATATTAAGTTATGAAGTGGTACGCTCTCTTACAACAAACCTGGCTCATCGTGTTTTATGCACAGGCTGTGGACAATTTCAATAGCGATGTTCTTGGTTTACTTTGGGAAGCTACAGTTAGCTTTAGCTAGTTGTTGTTTGGATACGTCATTAACGCCAACTGCTTGTTTTTGCAGGCAGGACCTCTCATCAAAACTAAAATTCCAAAAGATGGCGATGGGAAACAGAAAACATTTGGGTTTGCCGTTTACAAACATGAAGTGTCCGTGCCATTTGCCATGCAACTACTCAACGGGACATCGTTGCATGGGAGAACTATCCATGTGCAGTTCAGATCAGGTGAGTTGTTGTTAACTTGTCATATACAAACATTACTTAGAACATATTCATTTAACGGAGTTACACTGCTAAACCCGTGTTTAGAAGTAACGTTAGCCTCAGTGTGTGTCCCTCGTGTAGTAACAGACATTGTTGTTCTAAAGGTTTCCATCAATACTTGCTGAATATATGCCAAACACTACTTAGTTATTCAATGTATACATGCAAGCCTACGTTTTATTTGACATATTTTATGCCTTGTGGAAATAAACTGTAATGGGACTAAATCCGTCATTAAATTATCACATTTTGCATAACAATGTTTCAGTCGTGATCTATTTCATGTCATGACAATATGGCTAATATTCTTGCTAAGATCATATTGACTACTGTATCGTGAGTGAACTGCAGAAACATGGAAGGAAATAACAACTGTTATCATTTAGTCATTTTCTCATACAGTTAAATGTGTCCGTGTTGGTAATCACTGTGGAAGTTATTGTCAAACTTGAATTAATTTGCTTTTACTAATAAACTCTGTTTTGTTCTTTATGACCCCATCATAGGGAGTAGTCATAGCAGCAGTCCAGGGAACTCAAGTCCTGCAAATACCCCAAATCCACATGGCCAGAGGTAAGAAAGCCTCATGGACAGACATCTCAATTTTGAGCAGCCATTTTTAAGTTTCTTGGTGCAGCACAGGTTTGGTACAACAAACTGTATGAATAGACTAAAGGGTCTCCTAGAGTTGCATACATCTATGGTTGTTTCTGAGGGGATGATGCAAACAGCTGTTTTTCACAACACACATTTTAATGACTCATCCTTGAGGCAGATCAGAGTGGGGTGATCTGTATTCTAGAATGTGGTACTATAATAACAATATAGGCAAATGCACTCCTATTTTATTTGGGTCTGTGAATTGAGCCTTTTAGTAACCTAGTTTGTCAGTAGTTAATCATTTGGAGGAATGGAACTACTGTATGGTTGTAATTCGTACCAGATGTTCAGTGCGTGTGCTCCCAAAGATGCTTCCTCCTTATTGAATATTACTTAGACATGCATGTTCTCCATGCTCTTGGCAGTGCCCTGTGCACACAAATTGGAGCTCTGGCAAAAGATGTGGCATGAAATGGGATTGGACTGGTCTGTATTTACTCGTATAGAAGACTCCGTGTGCAATCATTTCCATGTTTCATGCCACATTTCATCATGCAGCTCTGCCTGTTAACGGCTTTTGCTGGAAAACTTGAAAGTATTGAACGTAGAGTTAAATTAGGCAGTAATCACACCAGTGTAATGTAGTGTTTTGCATTCTGTGGTGATTAAAATCTTTCTTTCCTTCAATTCATGTACCTTTTTTATGTCTACATGTGGAACAAATTAGAATGAAAATGTTGTTATTGATGTTTAAACAATTATGTAACTGACTCCCTGCATACAACCATAATTGTGCTAGCTGAAGCTTATTTTGTTATGCATTTATTAGTTACTGAGTGAAGCAGATAAAACACCCAGGACTGATATCACAAAGTACAGTTATTGAGCTACCCAGGTAACTCTGAGGTAACCCAGGCGTTATGGTATCACTAACCTGGTTAGAGCACCGTGTCATCCTTTGCTACATGTCAATCCAGTCGGCTCACGTTTCAATACAATGTAGTGTTTGTCAGTTTTACTATATATTTTTAACAACATTTGACTGAACACAATCTCGCTTTAAAACCATAACGATAGCAAAAGTAGAGGGAAGAAGAAAGAAACCATGTCTGGAGGAAGATTTTCTCAAGACAAAGCGTTCTGGACTCACATTGGTTGGCCACAGACCAAACCAAAGTGGATTTAAACAACATGAAGTGTGAACATGAAGCATTAATGCAGATTACAGTCAAAGCGGAGTCGTGACTGATGGCAAACAGACTCGTCTGCAACTTGAGGCGAAGGTGCGCACAATCCACTGATTGCAACATTAGTTGCAGGTCGATCCAGCTCCAGGAAATCGATGTCAGACTTTGCTTCCCATCAGTGCTGATGGACTTTTCCATCAGATATTGCATCACAGATTTTAGCATTACTCTCTTATCACTAAAGTTTTTCAAAACTTCAACAGCAGCGGGTTACATGGATATATCTGGCTGGCGTGGCTCGATGTGTATGGATGAATTCTGAGTTAATTTATATTGTTTGACGAGGTTCTGATTGCTCTTTGCTTAAAGTCCGAGTTTGCATTTGCAGGATCTTAATTACATCATGTTGATAGCGGGATGTACGGCGCTTGACGTACTTAGAAATGTTTGTCTGCGTGTACTCGTAGGCATTTTCTTCTAAACATTTTACAGTGGAGCTTTATGATTATTGTGTAGTTGGAGCAAATTAAATGAAATAAAACGACTGAATTATGAGCTCGTCACCTGTCAGTAACTGTTCCCTCTGTATTTAGTGCTTCTGCTGCCTAAACTGTTTGTGAAGGTTTGACCTTCATTCTCCCAATGGTTCATTTTCATCGCTCTGAACTTGAGGCAGAACTGATTTTCAAAAAGTGATTCCTACAAAATGTTACAGGACCTTTCCATAAATGCCAGATGAGTGAAATAAGGTCAAAGCATGACTTTAAAACATCAGCTAAAATAATAAAATGTTGAGCGTTAAAGTGGGTTATAGTCCATATTTGGAATGTGCGCCAGACATCTAGACTTGTTGTCTTTTTTATGATAAGAAAATATTTGACGATGTTTTGCTCACCTCTTGCAGGACCCCGATCCAGTTCAGTTCTCCACCATATACTCCTCCACCCCAAATGCAGAGGTCCCTTTCATCTCCCGATAATCTGCAGAAGCATGTCATGGTAACCTTCTTTTCTACTTCGTGCCAGAATGTAAAGTTCTTATTTGAATAAGTGACATGTTCAGACCTGCTCTTTGCAACAAATGAAGAAATGTTTACACTGCAAGTCGACAGGAATAGAAACAACCTCATGTTATGTCTTTCCCTTCACCCGTAGATGAACAACATGATGTGGCAGCTCCACATGCAGCAGATTGAGCAGTTGAATGGCGGTCTCTCCAAATCTACGCAGAGGCAGCCGTCTGCAGGTGGAAATTCCGGCGGAGGCGGCTCGAGGCAACACGATAACGCCCCCTACCGGCATCCGTCCCAGATGCACAGCGGTGGCAGAAATCAGCGCCACCCAGACGAAGCGGCTCCCGCTCGTCATCAGCAACACGGCCACAGCCGGGACAACTATCAGCATCAGAACGACAGGAGTGGCAACCGTCACCATGACAGCAGAGGTGGCAACAGACATGACGATAAAGGTGGCAACCGTGGCCACCAAGATAACAGATGGCGACGGTACAGAGACATGTAAAGGACTTCCGTAAAGAACTTCTGTAAAGACTTCAGTTCTTCACAAATTTGTGGACAGCTTACAAAAAAAAAAAAGTCATGAATTTATGTTGACAAATTCACTTGTATACTCAGGTTGTTTGTACATGATCCAGTTTGCAACCAGATTTGATAACTTATGCCTTTCTAGAACTTTTTGTTGACTTTTTAAGGTGTTTTTAAATGTGTACACTTCCATGTGAGATTTTCCTCACAGATGTTGCAAATATTTTTGAGCTGTAATGATGGAGAGCAAGGAACAAAATATTAGACATGAGTTATTTTGGAAGACAAAAAAAAAAAAAAAAAAAAAGATTTAGGATATTGGCCAGTTTTTATGTTATGCAAAAGATATTGAAATGGTGCTCACAGAAATTCTTCAGGTACTTTGTAAAAAAAAAGAACAAATGTTTCAGCTAAAGATTCCACCAGCACCACTTTTACGGTAATAGGGCACCATCCTTTTTTAATGTTGGATCTGTTGACCTTGCTCTTTCTAAAACAAACTGAAAAAACAAAACAATGGGCTTTATTGAATTTTTTTATTCTGAGTCTTTAAGACGAACTGTTTTAAAAATGAACACTTTCATTATTATTATTATAAAGCTCCTTTCATTTGATCGTTGCATTGTCTTTCATCCGGCCACAGCACACATGCCTGGGACTTGGCTGTACATCATGAATGCTTTTTACAGCTCTTTGTGTGTTTGACTAAGTGAGCTATTGTATGTTGATGCTACATGCTGTAATGCACGAACACATGGCCTTATCTGCACCTATAAATGGCCCATGTGTAAGTAATATGCTTGTGTAGTGGGTTATGAAGTAATCTACAGGTGGCGCCACACGCATCCTTTTTATTGAATCAATTAAGATGTTAAATATATCTGAGCCACATGATCAGCTCCTACTTTTGACCTTTCTATTTAGGATGCTTTCAAGTCTTGACGTGGATTTGACACTCACCCCGTTCACTTTACAGCATGCAATTATGTTAAGGTTTATTTATTGTTCGCCAAAGTGGAACACTGATATCTTGTTCTCTTGTATCAGGAGAGGCTTAACACCACTTTATAAACGGAGCAGGTTTTTCTCAATTTACTGAAAGAATTGTCCCATCCTAGAATTAGCAGCACTTTGATCCTTAACATCTCATGTTGTGATCAGCGTTGATGCCCCAGCGTCTCTATGCGGACCTGCTTTTAACAAAGTGATGATAATGTCCCGTGTTGCAGTCTTAATCTACCCTTCCGAAAGTGCTTATTCCACTAACAGTGGCTGCCGCGTGATATCGACAACTACATCCCCCAAATTAATCTCCCAGTGTCCAGAAGTGGAGGTGAATTTGCACCTTCTGCACTAAGCTCCGTCTTGCCTGTAAACTGCCTCGTGTCAAATTGCATCCTGATGCTCCCAAATCGCTCTAATAGAGAGTATCCTCTGTTCGGTGTCGGTACTAGGAAGGCCCTTATTACGCTTCTGGCTGTGGCATAACTCTTTTAATTGGTTGATCTGCCTGGCGTCTCCAGCCCTGGAGCGGGCGGATTAGAGAAGCCGCTCAGTAGCCGCTGCTGTGTGGACTTATATAGAAGCGTGTCTGCTGAAATGATCCACTTCCAAACATCCAGAGACCCTCCCTCTCCAGCAGTCCCGCAACGCAAACCACAAGTGACAGCAGCCGTGATTCCCGGATCTTGGCACCACCTCAGGTTGTTGGGTTCATTGGTGCCACAGTAGCCCGAGATACGGGCCAGGCCTAAATTAGCTGCTCGTAAGTCTTTGTCTTCTTCAAGCAATCTTTAATCTCCTTTTTAAAATAGGTGAAAATGTGGAATTACTTTTATATATTGTCGGGTTTAATGGAAGCAATAAATGCAGTCAAAGTGTTCTTTAGTGAAACACAAAATAACGCTTTATTCAGAATAAAGAAAGAAGGGCGAGTTACAATTAAAAGTAATCAGAAAAGTTTCAGCTTTAAACATTTAAGGTACAATCTTAAACACCGGTTGTTGTTTTTTTTCCAGTGGCTTCACTCCACCCCAAAAAAGTAAAATGTGCTCCACAGCAGTTGTTCTCATCTCCCCCTCTTTGATCAAGCCATCAAACCTCTGAAAGAAGCCGAGCTTTCCCATGCAGAGCTCCCATATTTCCTCCTCCATAATCCTCCTACGCTTTGAACACGGCGGCTTCGGAGGCACAAGCCTCCAGTGAGTTAAATTTATTTCCAATTCTTTAGATGATAATCGGTCCCCCCCCCCACCCCCAACCCCACCCCTCCTTCGGACACCGACATTACTTGAAACCCTTCCTGCACTTGGGTTTCCTCAGAGGGATTATTCGTTTTACAATTTAGTTAAATTACAAATTGTTTAAAACTCGTTTTATGACCTCATATAGTCTTTCAAGCAAATATCTCCTAAAAAATCTGCAATAACTAAACGACAGAAAGACGTAAAAGAAGACACACAAGTTATTTTGCCATAAAATAAAGCTCATTAAAATAGATTTAGAGAAGAATAAAACGATGATAAAGGCACACAAGGTTTCTCTGTGTGGAGAGAAGAGAACGTGCCGGCAGCGACTGTGATGTCACCGACACTGCTGCTACTTTTATACATTATAATAAAATATATTCTCTCCTCGAAACAAACTTATTTTCATTCAAATCAGAGCTACAGGTAAGTTTGCTTTGGCTATGTCTTTTTATCTGCGCGCCTTCACTCCGTGCGCGCGCACACACGTTGTTGATTAATAATAAATGAATGCGTCAGTTTTCTTGTCAACTCATTAAAGAAACGGACATTAGTGACTTGGCCTTTTACTGATGTTCTGCACACTTATATAAGTAAGCCTCTAAATGTTGCTGTTTTCCTTGTAGGCTTTAAGAATTATACAGTTTCAACAAGAGAATCCTTATTATTGCGACACATGTTATTATAATTATAATATTTATTACTAACAGTAATATTTAAATTGTGAAAACAAAAACAAATATTACACAGTTTAACTTACATGTAAGTAAACCGACTCACTGGTTTAAACCACTAGACAAGCCCTTTATATGTTGAGGGTTTAGGAAATAAAAAAGAAAGATTAAAATATGATTGTTTCTCTACTTGTTTGTTTCGCCTTTGAATAAAGCACTTCAAGTTTGTTTTAGTGTGAGTCCAAAGTTAAAACATCGAATAGATTAGATGTTGTCTTGTATTAATTAAATTTAGATTCAAATAGTCTAAATTATAAGTAAAGTTAATAAGAAAATAAGTTTCACACGTGGTAATTAATAGCTAAATTAATAAAACGGTCATTAATACAGACACATAGCCTAATTCAAATAAAGCGTTTGAATTGTGTTAATAACCCTCAAATGAGAGGGACTTTGATAATAATAATAACATATTATTTTTATTAATTATAAGTTGACAATTTATGACAACTGTTGTAAACTACAACTAATATGTCAAGTAAATCAGAGAGAGAGAAACGTTTTGTGGAGTCGGGGTGAGTGTTTGGGAGGTTGGCCATGTGTAAGTACAGTACATGAATGTATGTGTGAGAGAGAGAGAGAGAGAGAGAGAGAGAGAGAGAGAGAGAGAGAGAGAGAGAGAGAGAGAGAGAGAGAGAGAGAGAGAGAGAGAGAGAGAGAGAGAGAGAGAGAGTAAAGTAAGTAGAGATGTGCTGGGATGGTTTATATAGCAGTGGGTGTGAGCACAGATCGCAGTCAGCTGATAACCACTGTGGCGCTGTGCGCAGCTCAAGTTGAAGGCTACTGATCTTCACCACGACACTTCAGGGAAAGCTAAACTACCTTTTTTGAAAAAAGCAATGAATGATTTAAGCGCATGAACTTACAGCAGTCGCATTCGCCACACGGTTAAACCTGCAAAGCTTTAGATATTAGTGAACAAAAGCTATTGTGCAGCGAATAGCGCACCGGGACAGACCATGCACTGTCAAGCCGAGTTGAGGCTCTCCTCCCCCGGACAGCTGAAGGCTGCCAGGCGGCGCTACAAGACTTTCATGATTGACGAGATCCTCTCCAAGGAGACTTGTGATTATTTTGAGAAACTTTCTCTCTACTCTGTGTGCCCTTCGCTCATCGTACGGCCGAAGCCGCTTCATTCATGCTCAGGTAAGAGGACTCTTTTTTTGTGACATAAACAAATTAGAAAGCATTTGCAGATATGTGGGAAAAACGAGATGAGGTTATTTTTTGGGAAATTCTGACACTTTTACGCAATTATTAATACATATTTTATTTAAATTGGGAAAACACGATGATACTTTTATTCATGGGTTAGGAAGTGTGAAAATACAGTTTATATCAGACATGTGAAATTGTGTGGTTGGTTATGCTGCTGTAATTGAAAATATATATATGTATATATATGTATATATAAGGAAAATAATATCATTACTACGCTTCTATAATTAATCATCTCCATCATTAAGTTTATAAGTTTGCATCAGATGTTTTTTTACAAGAGGGAATCTAACATTAATCACAATTCATTTATGAACGCTTCAACAAACACGTTTCTTCCTCACTCTGTGCGTTACTTTATAAATCACTGCAAGTAAGTGTTGAAAATCAAAGACATGGAGAGTGAGTGAATGTCAGGGATGCTTCGGGGCTTTTGTTGAACTGATGAATGCACTGATAAGAAGTTGTAGATGCACATAAAGGTCAATGCAGTGGCAGGAGGACGGATACAGAGAGCCAGAGCTTACTAGCTTTAAACTGCAGCTTATTTCTTCTGATTCCACTTGATTCATTGTGTCGTTCCGTTTGATCAGAGGCCTCACCTGATGCCTTGTGCTGCCGTTGGACATTTGCAAATGGGAGGATTGTATCTTGTTAGTGCGCTAAGACAGAAATGTGACCTGGAGCAAAGTAAAGTTGTGCACACAATAATAAGTCCTTGTGGTTGGTCATAGCACCCTATAAAGGATGAATTATACTCTGCGCTGATGCTTCTGCATTGATTTAAAGCTGATCCATTTGAATGATAAACTCTTTTTCGTCTTGCCCGTGAAGTGCTTTCCTCTCATTAAAGCGGTTATTATCTAGATCTCTTCGTGATAGATTAATAGATACGTGTCTTGCACATGCTGAAAATGACCAACGTAGTTTGACGGAGCTCCGTTGGCACAGCAAATGTTAAATTGTCAAAACAAAACGTCTTGACTGATTCTTAATTGTAATTACAGATGAATCCAAACAACTGAACAGCTACCGCACACTCCAGTAACCATTAGGATAATTGCTCTAAAGTCTGAAATAATAGCCACTGCAATTTGATGATGACAGCGGTGGGTGGATAAAAATAGGGGGAAGCGATTCCCTCATCCATCTGATATGGATTGGTGTATGCGAGAGGGCACTATGACTGGGCTTTGGCACCCCTCTGTTCGGATGGATAGAGTAACTCGCCCTGCATATTAGAACACTGTGCCCACCACTTATTTGTGGCTGCGGGGGTGTGAGACACAGTATATTCTCTAACATCAATGGCTTTTAGTGCTGGATATAGAAGCTGGCAGGCTTGCAGGTCCTGGGCCACAGAGAGGCTGTTGGCTCCTGCGTGGTCCCACAACAGTGAAAGTTGACTTCTTCAAATGAAAGGATGCTGTAACGCTCCGCTACCAGCGGGGGCCGCTGGAAGACAGTGACGCCTGTAATGATGCCTGACGGAGTTGACAACAAATTAATAGTTGGTTGTGCATTGTTTATCTCTGGCATGCCACTCACACATACCAACATAACCGTCTTCCTGTATTTTGTCTTATGGCAGAGTCTATTTTTAAATATAATTCTGTACTCTAAAAGTGGCAAATACTCGTGGAGTTAATTCCCTGTCAGTTAAAGCAGGATCAGAGACAATGGGCCCTGACCTGCTGCTGAATGGGGAACAACGTAATGGCAGGTTACAATATTTCATTTAGATTCCCATCTTTCAGCAGGACCCAGGGCAGGGCTTTTAGTGGTGCTTTCTGGAAGAGGTGAGAGAGATTAAGATCAACTGTGGCGTAATCTCACTTGACAGCATGATGAAAAAACAACACAAAAAGCAGGATTGTGTGCAGCCAGAGGGCGGCTGCATGTGTTTAGGTACGAGATGAAGGTTTATAGAAGAAATCCAAGTGAGCAAAAGAGTTTTTATCCCATTTTAAACCCTAATCCGCTGCACACAATAAAGTCTCCCATTAAGCATAAAGCCAGTTTGAGAAGGTTGATTACGCCCATGTCAACACACACGGGCAAGTATGCACACACACACACACACACACACACACACACACACACACACACACACACACACACACACAAATGCGTGTCCATCTTCCATATTCACTTAAGGATAACGTATGACAACCCTGCACCATTGCTGCACTGCCATTAGATGTTTCTATCTCGACAAGGATCAGTAATAAATCACTTCTAAAAGCAGCAGTAGCACCGGTGCGGATCAGGTTTCACATTATACTTTTGTTGAATGTGAAGCTCGATGTACAGCTCCAGCAGGAGAAGTTTGTCAGTGTACCTGGGAAAATACTGCGTCGATAAAACCCAACGAGATGTTCCTGTCCCTGACACTTACCCGCTACTATTTGGTGAGATTTGGCATCAAATTGCTCCAATCTGTCATCTCCCGAAGGTGAACGATTCTAATTAAAGCAATCAGTTCGGGAAGATAACTAAGACGTGTGGCATGTGGCCTAGATTGTATTTGATTTTCAGCTCAGCAATGAATCATCCTTTTTTTCACAATCCCATTGACAAAAGAAAGTGTAGATGCTATGATAGGGAGCAGGCTGATTCTGGATATATGGTTCATTCTAACAAGACATAGGTCACAATAACTACATGATTAATTAGCAAAGTATTGGTATTAAAAGGAATGCATAACAAACGGCTCTTCTTGATCTATTCTTAGCAGCTATGTCTTCTGTAATGGTCACCATAAGCACTTGTGCTGGTCCTTACATTCCGACAGTGATTATCAGGAGTATCAGTGTACTTTAGTGTGGGGCTGAGTTGCGCTCTTGCAGCTACTCAAACAGTTTATTTGTAGACTATTGACAGCACCCTGGCACTTGTCAACAACATGTCAGAGAAGCAGTTCCCCCGTCAGTGGAAAGTCACCACTGACATTTACCTCTTCGCTTTCGCTATCTCTTCTTTCTTTCTCTTTCTCTGGCGCTCCCCCCCCCTGAGCGACTGTCCGGAGACAACTTCAAGCTCTCTGTTGACAAGAGATTTCCTGACAGTCGTGAGTCTTTCATTCAGAATGACGCCCCCCCCCCCCCCCTCTTTCCATGTTGTACACGACTCCACACATGTTCTGGGTGAAATTCCTCCTGTGAAAGGAGCTCAAACATTAAATCAACTGATTCACCGATATCAGAACATGTACTATTTACACGTCTGATTTACGGAGAGGAAGACGGAGGGCGATATAAATGGAAAGGTGTGAATGGAGAGCGAGAGCGTACAGCGAGAGAAGAGAGGTCTTCTTGTCTAGACTCGTTGCAATAGCAGCAATCTCACGCTGGAGGATTACTAATGACCTCAGCGCCTTACCATGATGTCATGATGAGCCCAAGGCAGTGTCTGGTGTGTGTGTGTGTGTGCGTGTGTGTGTGTCTGTGTGTGTCTGTGTGTGTCTGTACGTGAGTGTAGAGCAACCGGGCCTCTACCTGCATGTGTACGTGTATGCAGTACAGGTACATTTGTGCAAGCATCTGAATTCATGTCCTACTGTAAGTTCTTCTTCTTCTTCTTCTTCTTCTTCTTCTTCTTCTTCTTCTTCTTCTTCTTCTTCTTCTTCTTCTTCTTCTTCTTCTTCTTCTTCTTCTTCTTCTTCTCACCAGCCTTAAGGAAATAAACAGAACTACTAAACATCTGACTGCATGTCTCCTGTGGGTATCTGTGTGTGTGTCCGTGTGTGTCCGTGTCCTCTCTGTTTGGATCGATGAGAAGATTAAGGACACAGATCCACCACAGACAACCACCAACACACAGACTGTGTGTGTTGGTGTGTGACAACCTCTTATTTCTCCGCTCCATTGCAGCCTTCTATATCTCCCTCTATATCTTCCAGCTCGACTCCCATAATCCCCCTTGTGTCCTTTCTGCTGCTCCTTATCAGCCCGTGCATAACAGTCTGCGCTGTGCTCAGTTGGCTTGTAAATTTTGGTCAGGGGATTGATTTTATATTTGAAGCCGTAAGGATTTTTCTGACATAAATTATATTCACTTTGGCTAACCCACCGCATCCTCTTGGCCACCCTCCTGGTCTGCTTCCCTCCCATCTCGGCTCCAGACAAATGTTACTTTTTATTGATTCTGGCGTCTTGCTGCTTCTGTCTGCTCTGATAAAGAGCAAAAGTGTGTGTGTGTGTGTGTGTGTGTGTGTGTGTGTGTGTGCATGTGCGTGTGCATGTGTGTGTATCTGACTGCGTACATGTGCAAAGTTTATTAGCTCAACTGTTTGATTTAGTTTTTGGGGATTTTATTACATCTTATTCTGTGTGTGTGTGTGTGTGTGTGTGTGTGTGTGTGTGTGTGTGTGTGTGTGTGTGTGTGTGTGTGTGTCTGTGCATTTACATCATGCTGTCAGGCTCAGTGTGTAAGTGTGGTTCTGTGTTGGGAAGCCTGTTATCATTTAACAACCTCTGAAAAATAATCATTCATTTGAAGGGTTCAGGGGAGCGGTGTAAAACACAGTCTGCGTCATTGGGATCGCAGCCCTCTACATGGGGGAGGTCAAAAGCAAAACACTTTTCACTGCAAACACAGGGCAATTAAAAAGAACCTGTCCAAGCAATTACAGGCGGTCGATAATCGTACAACCAAGAGCTCACTAAAAACTCACAGTGATTCAAGAGAATATCTTTTTTACACTGTCACCTGACGCTCTGTCTCTGCTCTCTAGGCTCCTCGTCACTACGTGCCTACCCTCTCCTCTCGGTGATCACGCGGCAGCCCCCCAACCTGCCCCTCCACCTCCCTCAGCCGCCATCTCCGTGCGGGGTCCCCTCGCACCTGCTTTCCCCGCTGCATCCACGAGGCTCCGAGCACTCGCCCAGCCAGACGCCCCTCAGCATCAGCAGTGAGTCGGATACAGAGCGCAGCACGCCCCGCCTGAAGAAGCCCCGTCGCAGCCGCACCATCTTCACAGAGCTGCAGCTGATGGGCCTGGAGAAGAAGTTCCAGAAGCAGAAGTACCTGTCCACACCTGACAGGTCAGTAACAGTTGAGAGGCACCACATGGGATTGGATAGGTAGATTAAAAGTCTGTTGCACATACAGGGAAACACACATACACACACACACACACACACACACACACACACACACACACACACTGAGAGCAGTCACTAAAACCGGTTTTGTGACTAAGTTACAGAAAAGACAGCAAACCACTAGTGTGTTAAAGGTAACTACCACAGTTTTTAAATTTCACCCGGATGTAAAGAACACAAGCAAAAGCTAACACAGTATAAGCATCACTGAGCACTGACATTTTGATAACCTGCATACCTGGCATAGAGCGCATTTTGAAAGTACAGCCCACGCACATTTAGAAAGCTGCAACTGCAATTATCATGGCCGTGGTTAACCCAACATCATAATTTTTGATTTATCCTCTGGGGAATGTCTAATGTAATGGGAATTTGTCTAAGCCAGAGCATTACCTCAGCATTCTAGTTGAGACAGGAGTAACGTTTTAACCCTGAGCTCTGGAACAGCAAAAAAAAAATCCCCAACAAAGAAACACTGCCTTATTCAAGAAAGCAGGGACGGAGGCCAACACTAGCAAACAGAAATGTATTACATTGATTTACTACTAATCATTTCACACATGTGCAGGTGTATATAAAGTACATTTCTACAGTAACATGAAGTAATCTTTGTGTTAATATCGGTGTCTTAAGTTCCTTTCCGTGGGTCATTTTTGGGACCTGACATGAGGTTAGACTTTATTTTCCTGTTTGGCCTGTTTGACTCACTTTTATATTTGGCCTGCAGGCTTTTATTTTCCATTATAACTCAAAATAATATTGAGCCATATATGTTATAAAAATCTTTCCTTCACATGCGCAGTAGGCATTTTAAACTGCCTGTGAACCTTGCATCAAGCAGAGATTGGATGTCTGTACACTCCACCCCCATTACTCATCCATTTTTTACCGCGAGTACATCAGCGGGGATTAAAAACAGAAATAACTGGCTTTATGTGCACTATCTTCATGCATTTAGAAATGCAAATAGCTACACAGCCGTCTCACACATTGTATCTTGCTTGCCACATCTTATCTGAAAAGACATAAGCATATTTGGGAATAAACCAGATTTATTTGTCATGCCTTTTACATCCCATCTGTGGGGAAAAACTCCCACGATGCATTATTAAATATATCACATCTTGGCTTTTGCCGGGAGCCGTTGGAAAGGTGCCATGCGTCATCTTAAAGCAGAAGCCCCGAGGCTGAGCACAACTCAGTGATCAAAACCAAGCACCCTTACGAATGGCGGTGCCAAAATAATGTGTCCTGTCAAAATATCCGATTCTGATACTGCGTTGAAAATTAATTAAATACCCGGTTGGTGGAAAAACATCAACATAGAAAATCCCCCTTTAAAGCCCCACATCAAAGGTGTGGCGTGCTCCCCACTTTGGTTTGTTATGATCCAAAGATAACTTTTCTTTTCTCTCCCTCTTCTTGGCTTGGAAGCTCTTGCGGTTTTGAATTGAGACTACGTGCGGGGGCAGGAGACAAAAAAAAAAATATCCCTAAAATAAGGCTTTTAATTATTTACATCAAAGAGCAATAATGATTTTATGCAGCGTTCAATTATAATAATTAGTATCTTAATAATGCTAACTGTCATCACCATCATTAGGAGAAAAAGAGTTCAGTTACACTCCAGGTCAAAGGTGTGAGAATCAAACAAAATGGCGGTCTTGCAGAAGCCTGCAGGGACTCTTTCATTTGCTGTGACTGTGCGGTTTCTCTCCATTGAGAACTAATGACCATAAATAAAAGGGGTGTTTTCCTTCTCTGCAATTACTTTTCCTTGCCTCCAGTTGTTGCACTGCTACAGTCTGAGGCACGCATGATAGTGAAGTGTGATAGACAGCTTGATTGCCTGTGTGTCTGCTGTTCAAGGACACGCACACGCACACAGAAACCACGCACAGCCCTTTATGTAAGGTATAAGGGTATGTCGATGATCCCATGAATCTCAGGGGTTTTGTTGCTGCTCTGCTTTTTAGATTCCGTTCATGCCTTTTCTCCGTCTCAGCTTCCACTTTCACCATCAAATGAAAGTCAGTTCCTTTCACTGGGGGGTGGGGTGGGGGTGAGAATGCCTTCATCTGACTGTTAAAGACTGAGAAGAGCAGGGAAGAGGAAATCTCATTTTAAAGAAACCCAGATAACTGCTCCTTTCCTTTACAAATGGATGGCGTGTTCACTTTATCTGTCCCTTCCTGAGGTATCACATTGCACACATCCAATAGCCGTGTTAGTCATGGATCAACACATGTGGTGGATGCATTCAGAATTCTCTCCCGACGGCCTCGATCGTCCAGCTACAAGCCTCGGTACATATGTTTCAAACAGTGTTCCCTGAGCTGCAGGTGTACAGTGTCAAACTCCAGCTACTAGCAAATCAGCTTTGATGTGAGATTCAAAGAGTACAAGAAAAGGTCTTATATTGTACCTAAGCCTGACATCCTGCCAAACATCTAAGCACGAAGCTGCATTATACAGGATACTTTGGTGGAGAGGTACACATATACATTTAAAGCATGTGAATAATAGGATGTATGAGCCTGTTCAGGTTAAAGAGGACTAATGTGTGGCTTGATTTGTTTTTGATTGCAGGTTAGACCTGGCCCAGTCACTTGGCCTCACACAGCTCCAGGTGAAGACTTGGTACCAAAACAGACGCATGAAGTGGAAGAAATTGGTAAGAGACGCAGTAAAAGCCAGGCAGGTCTGGCAACAACATCCTTGTTTTTATCTTCTATCATCCTTAAAAGCTTTGGTTTTTACTGGCAGCTCACTGTTTCTCTTTATGTAAAGCTGATTTGAACTATAACAGTGAGAGAAGCGAATGGTCGGTAGCAGTATGACATGGAGAGAGGGTGCGGTGTGAAGTGTGACAGATGATGACGGCAGGGAGAGCAAACACCTCTGTAGGGTCAACAACTCAGAGAACAAAAACGAGCTGAAATCGTTAAAGATATATGAGTGCACAAGGGTGCAGCCAGCAGCAATACGTCTTCTCTTAATTACTATAATAGCAAGCATTGCCTTCGACTGCCACTGCCATTTATTACCAGTCCGCTAAGATTGTCTGTGTGTTATTCTAGGTGCTCAAAGGAGGTCACGAGGCCCCGACTAAGCCCAAGGGAAGACCCAAGAAGAACTCCATTCCCACCACGGAGGAAATAGAGGCTGAAGAGCGAAGAATTAAGGTGGAGGAGGAGGATAAGATGAGGTGGGCGACCAAGGAGCCGGTGCTGGGTCACGGAGGAGAGGCGTCTCAGCTTGAACCTCAAGACCTCAGTTCAGAACATCACAATCCAGCCGCAGCGATGGAGGGATCTGAGCGAGAGCTCCTGATGCCGTCGGAGCCAGCTAAGCAAGGACAAAACAACCAAAGACTGAAGCCAACCTGAAAACACATAGTGCCTCAGGATCACTGTAAAAAGCCTGTGTGGTGTTTTAGAGCCATTTGCTTTGGGGGAGTTGACTGGAAACATATTGCTGGAATCCAATCTTTACCCTAATGCAGCCTCTTTTTTGTAAACTGATTTTGTGTTTGAAAATGTACCGTACAAAGAGCTAAAATGCAAAGACACTGATTGCACTGGTAAAAAGAAATCGGCCTTTTAAAAAATATTGTATTTGAGCAGGTCCGTGGTGTAAGGAGTGTAAATCTGCCAAATACAAGCAGGTCTGTCAAAGCAAAACCCGTAAAACGCCACACCTTATTGTGCATTACAATGAAAGATCAAACATCTTTAGGTGCCTCACGTAGTGCATGTGCCAAAAAATATCAAGATTTGCCTTACTGTCGTGTCTCTATATATCTGTGCATTACAAATCACTTCACTGCCAACACCTATATATATATATATATATATATATATCAAATAGCTACAGTGCCTTGTCGGTCTCAGAGGAAACAAAATGCAAGTATATTTTTTACAGTGGTTCGCAATTACAAGTGCCGTTTCTGGAGACAGAGTTGTTAGGCTTCGAAGAACACTTCCATGTTTACGTTGGAGTTATTCTGCACAGCTTCAAGGCTCACGTGTGTTTTCATTATTTGGTCGGTAAAGCTTGCATTTTTATTTTTTCAATCTGAGAAATCAATATTTCTGCCAAGCCATACACTGTATCATACTGTAGAAATGTGTATAAAGTATAAAATATATGGTCTTTTGGATATATATGTAAAAACAGTATTTTTTAACAGCTGTTTTAAATTGGATTAAAATAGTTTGTATGCATAACGTTACTGCCGTCCCTGATCTTTTTTCTCCTTAGTCTCATGGGAGTCAGGATGATTCTCCTTTGACTCTAAAGCTGTCAGAGATCTCAGAGGGAGTAAATCATAACCTGTGCCAAAGATGCACAGCAAAATGCTGAACATTTAAAATCTAAAAGCTTTTCAGCCTGCAGGCTCTGTGCCCAAATTCGTACATTAGACTTGCATTAACATAACACCGTCTTCAACTGCCTGTCACTCCCAACTGTACTTCCCTCCCTCCAAATATTTGTAATTAAAGATTTTCACTTTTTGAATTTATACAGATTTATTTTTCTTTGTTATTGTTTCATATGAGAAGTGCAGTATTTTTCTGATGTAAATAATGCTTGTTTGGTAAAGCTTGCTTGCATCTTTTCTTTTTTTTTTAGGTTTGTGTACAATCTTTTTCACTATATACAAGTTTGTGTTTATGTATTTAAATACACTTAATAAAATAGCAACCATTTAAATTCCTCTCGGTATCATTTGTTGCAATGGCTTTGAGTTTCGGTTGATACGATCCTGTTTTTTCTGTTTATTCTAAATGTTAAATCACACTGACGCTGGTTTTGCACGCTGAAATTCGCATTTGCAACCATAAATATATAAGAAACTGCTTCATTTTTTTGGTTTGTCTGTAATGAAACTAGTTCTACTACAGATTAAAGTTGCCTACAGGTCATAAGTACTGTCAAGTGTGTAAATCAAACAGTTACTGTGGGTTGACGTTCAGGCACATCCATTACTGAGGAAGCTTTTGAAGATGTGTTAGCCACAGTCAAAGTTTGCCATAAATCACAGTCAGGAGAACAAAGCATTTAAGCACTCCTTGTTGTGACATTTATCATCTTTATCTGCAGAGCAAACAAGGTGGCCTGTGGTGAACCTAAGGGCTCCTCCGTGACCCTGAGCGAGGCTCAAGTGTATTTCTAGTGCACGATCTCGGACATGGATGGTTTGTAAAGCAAACAGCGCAGGTTTGCATTGAGTAAAGTGAACTGGGTTTTAACGCCTTGTGTAAACATTCTAAGTATGCGTCACATGTGTGTGTGTGTGTGTGGGTGTGTGTGTGTGTTTGTGTGTGCCATGCATTCAACAGCAGAAGCTGACACACTTCTTGGAAGTAGGATTGAATATTTTACTTTTGCTTAGTCTCAGTGAATAAATGTGACTTGTTTTTATCACAGGTTGTGTGACGCAAGTCTCCAATTAGAACTGTTTTCTACATCAGTGTTATTTTTCTGCAGTTTGCTGGTCGAATATAGAAAATAGAACAGAAAAAATGTATGTGTTGATGATTTATCTTATTATTTCTGTTTTAGCCTAATTTGTAACATTATTGTAATTTCAGCATAATTGACATACAGTATATGAATGGTTTGGATTTATCCGAAAACATTATCATATCACATTACAGTGCTATGTAATATAATAATATATATATATTTATATTTATATTTATTATATTATTATTATTATTATTTTCTTTTATTATTATTATTATTATTATTATTATTATTTTCTTTTATTATTATTATTATTATTATTATTATTATTATTTTCTTTTATTATTATTATTATTATTTTCTTTTATTATTATTATTATTATTATTTTCTTTTATTATTATTTTTTTACACAAATATAATAGTGTGTAAAACAAGCCATGAACGGTTTGTGCATAGATTCCTACAAACAATGCATTGCTTTCAGTATAGTCATTACAGTAATTACCCTTTAATTGTCCCCATTGCTTCAACTATACAGAAGAACTTCTAACTGCCTGTTTAAAGGAACTTGTACAATGACTATGATACTTTATGGTAACAACTGTTGGCATTTACAGTAGCTATTTATTGGAATAGATAAAATGTTGATGACTTAGAATTGGCCTTGCTCCTTGCCAGGTGTATGTTGAGCTGTGACTCAGCCTCGCCACCTGCTTAAATTAAGACAAAAATAACAAGCGTCTTTGGAGCAGGGTTAGTGTCTCTGCGTTAATTGCAGGGAATGAGCGCAAACGTTTTCTAATTAAATATCCTTGTGGAAACACGGGCCTGCGAGAAAGCTTACTTTGCATGT
The DNA here is from genome assembly GCF_900634415.1 of Cottoperca gobio. Classification (NCBI taxonomy): domain Eukaryota; kingdom Metazoa; phylum Chordata; class Actinopteri; order Perciformes; family Bovichtidae; genus Cottoperca; species Cottoperca gobio. The sequence goes on from NC_041367.1 coordinate 4,760,266, forward strand.
CTTAACAGGCTGCCGAGCTCCTCCGGGCTAATTGTTGTGTGGCGAGGTGAGACACTGGCGGCCTAATTGGAACCTGTTATTTTCTCACAGGTCCAAGTTCAGCTGTAGGTCACATGAGTGGAGTGGTGTCAACCCCAGCGACCCCTCTTCCCTCCCTCCACCCACTAAAACATCCATTGCACACCTTCACCTGTCAGCTTAGTGTACGCTCAGGTAGTTAGCGGGGGCTGACGGGGGGAGAAGAAGAGTGGGTGTAGCTCACAGTGTGTCACCCTCATTTGTGTCATGACAGAGGAAGTTATCTCTAAATGTTGAGTGCAGGAGCAACAGCAGGGCTTACCTAAGTCAATAAAGGCGGATGCTTTCTACGACATGCACAATGCTCCCCATTGTCTTCCACAACAGTTGAAGAGAGCAGCAATCATCGGCACTCGCATCAGGATCACCTGGTGGAGCGTGTGTGAGACATGTGGCTGACTGTAGCTGCTGCTATGAATCTGTTGAGCAACATATGTGTTGAAGAAATGTCCTCCCGCTGGAATATTATTTATAAATACAAATCAAACAGACATAAGCCTTCATAATATCATTGTATATAACTGTGTTAAGGCTCTCGTTTTCAAACACTTGCATGTGGCGGAGGTTCATTCTTGTAAATTCGCAACTATGGACTGTGCAGAGTGGACACCAATACATGTGGCGTGGAGTAAAACCTTGTAAATAACCATCTTTCTGTACCTTCCACTTAAAAAGCCAGGCGACATGTTTTCTAGCAGTCGTGATGAAGGTTGCATACAGTGCAAATCTGCATCTGGTATCCTCCACATCACTTGATTCACTCTGATGTAGTTTCTTGTTACAGTAGACAGAGCTTTACTGTAACTTGACAGTTCTGACTTCAACTTGATCAACCTTCCTTCATTTCCCCTTGCACCTTCACCCGATGTAAGTGTTGTTTCAGGGTCGTGAAATACGAAGGCTGGTTTGAGTAGCAGATCAGTGAGTTTGAAGGCAATTGAGACACCAAAACACTGCAAAACTCTGGAAAGCCCTGGAATCCATCAATCCCACGATAAACAACAGAAACACGGTGTTCATAAATGTCTGCTGGCCACTGCAGTACCTTAATGGACGACGCTGCGTTGCGGCAAAAGCTGCGCCAGGTTCAACTTCTTATGCCAAACAACCCTATGTTCTTTTTGCTGGATCCCTCTGCGTCGGCACCCCCGCTGAGCGAACCGTGTGACCCCATTCAAATGAAACGATGGGGCGCCATTTCTTCACACAGCGCTGTCGTCCGACCTTACACTCACCGTCCACCGTGCCTTTATGGATCGTCGACAGGACCGTGTGCATCTTTCTGTAATTCATTTCAGATCTCAATGGATTGACGTGAGTCTGAATACATGTTGAGGGATGCCCTTGACAGTTCTGCTACACTTGTAGAATGATTTAGTGCGTGCATCATCCATTCAGTGAAAAGCAAACCTGCTGTGAGACTCCGCTCGGACTATGTTTGTTGCATTAAAGAGAGTAAAAGGCCTTCAGATACAGCGGATGTGATAAGAGGAACACATTTTTCTATATTTCCCCCACAACCTCTTTCCTCACAGAGACGTGCAAAGTAAAACTACCAACATGTCACCATAAAGCTCCATCTATTGCCCACTAGAGGTCACCACTACAGATATAAATGAATGAAGGTGAATGCACATTCCAGATGAATAGAAGTCAATGAATCTGTTTACTTTTATTTTCAAAATGAATAGCGAAGAGCAGACATTTAGTGACACAGTGTAGAGTAGCAACCAAAAAATAAAATAAAAAGCGTACGGACTAAGAGCTCCAAGCATGCCATGTTGATGTACAGTGGGATCCTTCAGCCTAATGCATTTAGTGTGTTAATTACAGTGCTGCCCGCCTCCCTGTCGTCTTTTGATAGCTCATGCTCTGGTCAACATGTCTGGGAGACGACGACGCTGCCTCCCACCTCCAGGCTCTCAAGCTCATAAATCAACCAGTATACGTGTGCATGTGTGTGTGTGTGTGTGTGTGTGTGTGTGTGTGTGTGTGTGTGTGTGTGTGTGTGTGTGTGTGTGTGTGTGTGTGTGTCTGTGTGCATGTTTTTGCTGCAGGGATATTGAAGGGCTTGTTATGGAAGTCATGTTCACTGGCTCAGGGGTGTATATCCGTCTGCTGTGGAGATGGGCGGTAATAGACCTGTCAGTTGAGTTTCACCCAGGAGCTACGGCGTGCTGTTATGTCCAAATCACTGCAGACTCCCCCAAAACGCCACAGACCTCCATGAAGATCCCTGCCACTAGTGACTTAACCCCATACACTGGTAACAGCCTATACATGTGTGTATGTAAAGGATACTAGTGTGTTTGAAAGATTTAGCTCCTTAAATGCAAATCATGTAAACTTTTATTTTTTTTTTATGAAGATAATCTAAACTTTAAGGTCCAATAATCCAGAGCTTTAAAAGCAGCGCAGTATCCCTAAGAGCAGCGTTAAACTAATCTACACGTCTTGATATACGGCAGCGTACTACCAGCCAATGCAGGGAAGAGTGTGGCTTCATGTAAGTAGGCCACAAGGGTGTGGTGGTGGGGAGGTAGATGGGCCTGAAGCCAAATTATTTATTTTGCCAAACCCTAAAAGTGTATTTCTTAATAACCCTGCAGTTGACATGCGCACATATTGTAAAAGAAAAATCCTTTGCATTACACTTTGTAATGGAACATTATTTGTGATTTTGCAGAATCAGAGGGTCATCATCATTGCATTTGCAAAATGTATCCGAGTACTCACAAGTTTATTAAATGTTCCATGTTAGACGATTAATAGGGCAAAGTAAGTTACCTGAGAGCCAGTGAGTTGTAACCTTCCTGTGGTACACTGTACCTTGTTCTTCCACAAAGTATCCTATTTATGGCTAAATGCTTACAAAAAGCAACAACTACATAAAAAAATCCAAAGTGAGACAAGCACCATGTGGGTGGTGGGTACTTTCAGAGTTTCTCACTGTGATCATAACTCATTCTCAGGGACAGCTGAGTACAAGGGAGTCATCCATACAAAATCCCGCAAAGCCTGCTGTTCAGTTTTTTCTTTCTGCCGTGACCTGGTCTGGCCTTTGAAAGATGTGCTCTCATTTGCCGTTTGGGAGAAGGAATTTTACGGTGCTTTTTTCCCTTACTTGGCTTTACGGTAACAAATCAAACCGTTCAGGTAAAAAGAATGGCACACGGGGGAGAGTGTTTACAGCCGGCAGCAAATCCATACTGCACGTATATCTCGAAAAGTTTTGTCTTGACGAGGCAAAAACTTCATATTCTATAAGTGAAAATAGGAACTGTTACTGGCACAAACAGCGCTTTAACTGGATTTCACACACTCTTCCAGCTCTGTATATTTCACACATATAATCTCTTCACTTCTCCTTCCCTCGCTCTCTCCTCCAGGCCTTCACTCAGGGTTTTCCCTAATGGTAAAGAGCAGCTCCTAATGCACTTAATTTAGGCTACATGAAAAACTGAGCTCAATAGGCTTGTAATCCACGTTTTACACTGAGTCTTGAGTTTATAAAGGAAGCCGCACTAAAAGCCAAGGAAATGTCAAAGGGAGTCGGGGAAAATCTGCACTAGTGCCGGCTGTGTAATGTGGGATCAACCAAGTGGCAGAATGACTGAGCAATTACGTATTTGTTGAAAGCTCGTTTCATAGGTCTGTGCCCAACTGAAATAAAACGAAGGGATCCAAGGACACGTGTGTGTGTGTGTGTGTGAATTTTTGTGTGTTTTTTGCCTTTTCTCAGAGATCTTCTTGGCTCTGTATTCACATCCAGACACCTTTTATCAACTGATGTTTTCTCTTCTCTACGAGAGCAAAGAAAACTTCCTCCTTGTCGACATTTCTTTGAATAAGACTTATTTTTGACGCAGATCCGTGCCAGGACTCATTCCTGCGCTGACAGTGCTTTCCTTTTCTCTACCGGTGGACTTACACCCTGTTCCTGCGAAGAGAAAAGTGTGTGTGACTGTGTTTATAGAAGGACTTAATGTCACTTAAATTGTGTTGTGTTGGCCCAGCAGGCAGGTAATGAGCGCAGGTGAGCGATCTGTCCTGTCTTCAAATATTTCCACTCGGGGAAAAAAAAAAAAAAAAAAAAAGAGAGGATGGGTATTGGTGATTGGCAAGCTGTGAGGAGCTTCTATTTTCTCAACATGTTTAGCCTCTCCTCTGTCAACTGCTTTGACAGCATAGCATGTCAGTGATCCTGTGAAGGGGCTCTGGTGCTTTTCTGCCTCGGCTGATGTCAGGGAGCAGCCAGGGGTCAGCCGTCAGCTCCAGGGCTGGATTTACCAGAGTGAGGGGGTGGAGCCGGCAGACTGGCATGCTTCGCAAGCTCTTACTGAATCCAATATGTGGTTTTTATGAATGAAATAACCTTAGTATTCTTTTAATTGTACCATAATATCTATATTCTGATTATTAGCCTTTTTTTCTTCTTCTTCAATCACGATAATTACGCTGCTGTCATTGGAATGAAATGTGCTGAAACAGCTGTGCTTATGGCCAAGGCACATACAAGCTGCTACATGTGAGGCAGATGCATGTATGACTCATCTGAGGGGAAATATATTGCATATGATTGTCATAAATAACAAGTATGAATTACAAATCATACAGACAGAGGTTGACATGATTCGTTTTTTGTGGGCAACTTCGAGTGAAATTACTCACAGCTCGTTCCACAATGAAAGTAATTTACAGGGCCGTGCACTGTCCGCGCTGTGTCTGACAAGAGGCGAGTGAGGAAGGAAATGCCGTAATAATAACGTTAACTTCCAATTTGTTTTACAAGGTGTAGTTTCAAAACGTAAATACAAGCCCGTCGCCACTAAATATAGAGTGGATCAAATCATAATGGCTGTTGTTTGCAAATTTCACTTGGGTAATATAAGAGCATGCATTTCAGCAGGTTTTTGCTGCACTTTCAATGCCTTCTCTGCACAGACAAAAACCTTCTTTATATGGGACATGCTCAAGTGAGTCAGTTCCTCTTGACTTGCTGTCATAAGGCATCAGAAAGCACAGCTCCATGAAAAGCAAGTCCTGCCAGCTTGCCAAAAGGTTCATCCCTCTCCACCTGTTGTGGCGCTGGTTGCTATAAACATTTGAGTAATTTGAATTGAGTATGCAGTACTGTAATATTTCCTTCAAGATGTTATCTGCCTGCATCTGGCGCCGTGCCATGCACTCGGGGTGTATGCACAGGCCGAAACACATACACACTTAGTCATTCACAACACACACACACACACACACACACACACACACACACACAGAGAAGATGGTGGTGAAAAAGAAAAAAGAAAGGAGGGGTGCACAGCGAGGATGAGGAGGTGTATCTCTGTCCTTAACCCTGACAAGGTGAGCTCTCTCTGCCCCGAGGACTGACTGCACAAACAACATTGCTGGCTGGTGAAGCAAAAGGAAAAGGCTCTGAGCCATCAGTGAATATATTTCATTTCATAAGCACTTAAAGGTGATGAAACACAAGGGCATGGCATGTGTGTGTGTGTGTGTGTGTGTGTGTGTGTGTGTGTTAACTGACACAAAGACATACACACTTTATCACAGTGTCAACAAGTGTCAAAAGGAAAAGCCAGTGAAAGAAATACATTCTTTGACAATGCACAACACATACTTAGGCATTACTTTTATTATTATTATTATTATTATTATTATTATTATTATTATTATTATTAATCATTTAGTTTCCTATTGTTGGTCTCCGCATTAACCCTATTAACCATATTAACTTGTGATCTGATCCAATGTTCATTACATTCTTCTAATTTTCTAATTAGCAAAATACAAAAAATATAAATCTATTGGTCAGATATGCTCAACTATAAGCACATTGTCTGCTTTACACTAAGTTAGACATTCGAAAGCACCCTAACCCTAACCCTAACCCTAACCCTAAGCCTAACCCGACTTTTCGCAAATAACTACACAATGTTATTTACATTAAACATGTCATTCAAAGCTAAAAACATGTGTTGTTTGCAGACCTGTGTCGATCACCTGCACCCAGAATGCACACGTGAAAACCAATTAGTGAAAAACCAAAGTTTAGAAATAGGATTGAGTATTTGTTTGCTTCCCCGTTGCATTTGTGTTCATAGTCTATATTTACATCATTATACAATTGAAGATGCCAAAGTCTCCAGATAATTATGTTTTATACTTCACACACTTCAGTGTGGAGATGGAAGGTGGGGAGAGTTATTTATTCTGTGATGGAGAAGAGTTTGAAAGAAGTGTTTTTAAAGATATTTTGTGTTTATGTTTGTGGTTTTCAGAGAAGCTGACGATTTCCAAAGACAAGTAACCTTGGGGTGAATCATTGTTAACCATACTTTTATTGTTGTCCATCAACTGTCACTTAATTGTAGGAAGACGATCTTGCCAACATGACATATTTTCAACCTGTGTTCAACCTGTGTTAGAAAATTGCTAGGACATGTAGAACTATTTAATCATTTCCACTTTAGTCCAACCCCTTTTGTCATATGATAGACAGAATCATACTACTGTTCTCTTTTAATTCATGCCCTGCAATGTTGCACAATCAGACGTATCATAACCCAAGAACAATATTGCAGCTTTAGCCTTTTAGTCTTGCTGGTGACAACATGTACGAGAACAACAAGCTTGACAAGTGCAGCTTAGCAAACCGTCAATTGTGATGTGTAGCATCATAAGTTGACAGTAATGTCACATTTATATTTGCATAAACCTGCATTTCACATACATACAAATACCAGAACATTTTGAGTGACATTTCTTAGGCTTCAGGAATAACAAGTTAAGATCATTTTAATCGAACAAGCTCAAGACTTTCATCCAGGAGACTGCTGTTCGTGCCCTATATGTGGTGGTGAAGGCCTAGTGGTCTAGTGGTGCGCCTTCCAAACACAACACTGAAGGTTGTGAGTTCAATACCACGGGCTGCAGCAAGGTACTTAACCCCAAGGCAGAGAGACTGTCCCTGTAGTTAACTCACTGTAAGTCACTCTGGGTAAGAGCGACAGCTATATGCCCTGTAATGAAATCAAAATCATAATGTCATGTCACGTAGCTTCACTGAGTCACATAAGTAGCTTTTTTTTTTTTAACCTAAATTACCTAAAACGTTTTGCAGAAAGGTACGATGGCAACATTTTTTCTGGTGACTGGGTAAAAAAAACTCACAAGGGACTCCCGGACTGGAACACTCACTGAAACAAATGGGACGAAATGGTAACAGACAAGCGGAGCGGAGAAGAGGGAAATAACAACGGGGGCAGGAAGTGAAGAATCTGACGGTGAATACATCGAAATATACCAAATATAAATCGGTACATACCAAAATGAATACACCAAAAATAAAAAAAGAATCACTAAAACATGAATGATTGAACAAACAACGGAAACACATGGAGCAGGGCAGATTAAGACGCTAATAGTTTAAGTAATAATCAGTGATATAGAGACATATCGGGACGTTTCCTCTGCGGGACAGTTCTAACGGAGCTTAAATGTGGAAATGTTCAAAGGTCACATCTCAAGCCAGCTTGTTTAAAGAAGATCAAAAGCATTATCATTAAGCATCTGTTAAAATGCATAATGGCAATCACTATAAATGCAGTCACCAAATGCATTAGGCAATGATGATGTTTTTCTTTCCTGTGGTGTGGGTGGTAAAGATTCAATTTCCATGATAAATAGAGACGAGGTGCTTCCTGATTACCAAACTGGAGGCGAAAAAAAAGGGAAGAAGAGATGAAGAAATGATGAAAAATGGCCCCGCTATGAGGTTTGGGAATAATGAAGCAAAGGAACAGCAGAGCTTGTTCATCACCGAATGAAAGAACAAGAGAGACAGAAAAAAAAATGTCACTGCGCTATTTTTCTTCCACCAAAGGAACACGGTAACAGAGCCTCTGGGGGGGGGGATTTTCCTCACAGTTGAGGGGCTTATTTGAATTGGATCTGCTGTTGATTGAAATGAATCGGCCCAATATCACAACTCCTTATAACTCGATCCTGGGGACAGATGGACGAGTCATCTGAGAGGACACTTTCTCTAATCCTCAGTCCTCTCATGTGCTGTGGCATTCTGGGACGTCGGAGAGGGAAGAAAGAGGATGGAAGAGACCGATGACCCTTTGGGGCCTTCAAACGTATACACATGTATATGAACACACACACACACACACACACACACACACACACACACACACACACACACACACACAGATTCATCCACTTGGCTGTGGGGCAAACTGATTTCATGGTGGACAGGAGAGTGAGAAGAAAACAACAGAAAGGTGTAGAGGAGAGTGTTTTCTTAGTTTTATCGTCTTATCCAGCAGTCGGGGCGGCAGGGTGCTCGTGTCAAAGTTCAGCTTGTCAGACGAAGTTATCTAAACGTGGGTGTGACCCTTCTTCACCTTCGACAGCGTCGGATTTCAGCGGGTCTGAAAGAAAATGCTTTTACAACTGTTGAAGGATGGGATCACTGCTTTGTTCCCTTTGTTCTGTCAGATAGAAGCTAAATTGACACATAAGCAGAATGTGTAATTGTACGAATCAACAAGTCTTTGCAGTTGGGAATGTTTTTTAAACTAAAGAAGGCACATTGAGCATCTCAGATATGATAATAGAGCACAAATGGACCTTTGTCTTTCTGGGGTTTTCGACCTCACAGCTCCTCTTCTTTTTTTACATGTTGGCTCCTCTTTCTTTCTGACCGACGTTGGTATTTGAAGCCCTTTTCTTTCCACTCCCTGCTGTTAAATCACTCCGGTGCTGTCAGCACCAGGGATTCTGAGGCTCGCAGCCACTCATCCCCGTCAGCAGAGCGTCCGCTCTGCGGTAAAGTTATGAGATGAAGCACTGTTGCGCATTTTTGTTATGACTGCAGAGACACTCAGGGGATCCACTGATGATGACTCCAAAAATATTAAACTTAACGGCCATGCTTTAAAATATTATTTACCAATTTGAGTTTTTAATTGGGTTGCTGTAAATGTAGTTTAGGTTTTAAAATTGGATACAATTAGATGTTTTTATTTGTTTTCTATCGTTAAAATATTCTATAGAGTTTGAGAACATGAGGCTCCTCTCCTCAGTCGTAGATCTGATTTATCTTATAAATAATCTGTATATAAATGTGTTCCATCACAGAGGGAATGTCATATTTCAGATGTAATGTTGCAATATATTCAAGCTAATTTAGCATGAAATGCTGTCAAAAGCGATGCATCATTTTAGCTGGTAAGGGTGAGTCAGAAGACAAGACACAATGGAGACTATTGTTCAGGGAGGACCTTCGGAAATAAAACTAATGGTTGCTATCTTTATCAACAAAGGCTCAAAACACATCTGGTAAATTTCTGTTGGCTCGGCCATAAACAAAGAAAGCCAGTGTTCAGACTTGACTGACACAATCGGTGAGACATAAATGATTTACTCAGCCTCTGATACCAGGGCAGGGCACTGTGCATGTGCAGCATTAGGCTGGAGGTCACAGCGGAGAAAGAATATACCTGTACAGTCGCAAAACCCGTGGACGTTCACGTACATATGCATGCATTCAATATACATTTGTGCAGACACTGAATCATGCACTGCAGACCTTTACTGACTGCTGCTTACATCACATGCATGAGTTTACACACAAACAAACACGCACAATCACCCGTTCAGAACGTAAATGCTCACGCTTTACTTATACAAGAAGGTATTATTGCTTTGTGGAGCATGTGCACTCTTCATTGTATGTTATTGTCAGTGTGCAGGGTTACCCAAACAGAGCAGCAGCCAAGAGATACAGAGAATAACACCTGATACTTCTGTGTTTTCCATTAACTGTCATCCATGACACTCAACTCTTTCCGCACATTGAGCAAAATTTCTTCACAGTAGGTTTCTGTCCAGATCTAAATACATATGAACTCTAGGAAGTCTTGCTTTTTACAGTCCAGCACTCAGGCTTTTTGAGTTTTATTTAAATGTGTATCTTTATCTTTTTTTTACTCTGAGATGCCGGATGATTCAAAGATTAAATAAAAGTACTATGTTGGGTCTCTTAAGTGTTTTTTTTTTTCTTCCAGCAGTTCAATCAGTGAAGATCTCAAGCCTATTACACTACTCATTTGTTAAAGGAGCATTAGGCCTGAGTTATTGAGAACAAAGGTCTTGCAGACTCCTCTGGCACATGTGCACACATAAATTATTGTTTTCTTAATTGGATTAAAACCTCAAAGTGAGTTTGGAGACCTCCCACATCAAGACAATGGAACAAACGAGCTGGATGGTTGTAGATTTCCATCTCATAAGGTCTTCAGTTTCTCAATAGCCCATTAGACAAGGATCCATGTTCTTTTTTTATTGAGACAATAAATCTATCATCTCTACACTGCAGAGCGAAATAAAATCTTTTTTTTTAATTTGCTCTCTTTCCCTCGGAAAAGATGTTCCATAGAAATAAACAATTGGTATCCTCCAAATCATCTTCCTCCACCCCTCTCCTTTGTCCCCAGGTGAAAGGAAATTGTTGGCACATGTACGTGGATTGCTCAGTCAGTCAAGATGTACTAACCTCCCTGACAGTAATCCTAGCTGATCTGTGTGTATGTGTGTATACATAGGTGTGTGCACTTGCTGTATGTGTGTGTTTTTTTGTTTGCGCGAGTTTGGTTTGGGTGCTCGTGTGTTGACAGCAACCTGCTGGGTGAGCTTAGTGCTCAGAGGGAGTTGAACTGATGACACCGTGACAGCACAAAGCATCCTGTTCAGTCAGCAGTCATTGGTGACTTTCTTATTGACACACACTCAGGAAGTTAAACGTTCGCTTGAGTGTTTCTCGAGAAGGAAGAACTGAAGATCTCATCAAAGTAGGTGAAGGGAAAAACAGTCGGAAATTGAAAAAAATGTATAAAAGGACCTGAAAACTAGAAAGTTTGATCACAATCATGAGAAATTATTTTGATTATTTATTCATTTATATATCATGCAGATTCAGGTCCAATTGTTTTGAAATAATCCCAGTTTTCCCAGAACAATCTGCTGTTGCACAGGTTAATATAATGTATTTATATTGTAAAACATTGAACATAATTCAGCAGCATCCAGACTTTAAATGTGACTCAAATGTTTATCCCTGCCAACGTTTTCTTTTCTTCCTATGATGTGTTTTATTGGTTAGTCACTCGCTCTAGAGATCAATGAAACAAAAAGCACAGTTTTGACAGTTAAACATATTTAATGTAGTAAATCATTTTATTCCATGGTAGGAAATTCCCTTTTCAGTGAACACAGTCGAGGCCACAGTCAGAGGACAGACTTCTGTATGTGGTTGTGGACGATACAAACAATTGGGTGATTGGTATTACTGTATGTGGAAATAAGAGGATCAGTGTTCAGGAGTTTTGTATGATAAAGACTGACCAGCTCTTTACTTTGTCACATTACAGCGGGTATGCTCTCAGTGGAAACCCCCCCCCCCCTCCCCAAACTAGCACCCAACTTCTAATTAAGGGTGCGTTCACATACAGGACCTAAAATCTTACAGCGCAGGAACTCAAAGGAACATAAAATAAAATATTCTAGTGTTAAATCACTTATCTAAAAAGAGTAGATCATTTAATCAGATTACCAAAAGCAGAATTAAAACTAGAAGTTAGAATGAATAAAACATTATATTGTGTAAAAAGTAGATTTTGGATTAGGAAAACTAAACCAAACTAATTCTAAATTATTAATATTTTGTATATTATAGTATTATAGTTGATAAACTACCTTTATTCTGGCGATTAAAAGTGTCTGAAGTTTTGGTGAATAATGTGAAGAACACATGTGTGGTCCCGTACATCCAAAAGCAACGTAGAAAATATGCATATTTACTTTGATTTAAATATAAAAGCGTGTTACTTAGTGAAAAAAAGGGCGTCTCTGACAGTAGCAACACTACAAACAGCAGTTGTTTTTACAACCAAAGCCCTGAATACGGCTTTTAGATGTAGACTAAAACAGATTAAAAAAAAGAAAGACATTCATGTAGGGCCAATATAGACGTATTCAGCTCTCACACACCAGCAAAGGTTTCCACTTGCTCATCTGAAGAACCCAATCCTCCCTGAATTACAGGGAGATTAGAGCTGGATTACGCTGCTTCTGAGAATCCCAGCCAGAGAGCAGCTATTATATCCATCAGAGGAGACAGTGGGCCGCACCTGTTGCCACACAGCCGCCTGGAAGGGGACAGTTCAGGCCCAATTTAGGATATTTTAAAAGAACAAAACAAAAAATTAAAGATAATTTCTAAGATTAAACTCTACGTTGTTTTAACCTTTCTTATTTATTCTCCAAAGGAGCAATTTCACTTTCAAGCGCCATATGTGAAATGTGTTTTGAGTTTTATAACATTACTTCATACCCTGGCAAAAGATATCTCCGAGAGCACACAAATGTGTGTATGGAGGTTCTTTATTGTCCCTGCAAGCACTTTACAAGCAGCCGTATGTGCAGTAATTCACTTAAATGCAATTATCTTGAAAAAGTGGACCATAAAAAAAAGGCAATTTAAAGAAAATGGTGTCAAGAAAGTTAATAAAAATGGGAGTTATTTACATGGATAACTGTGCAAATGACTGCTAATGCTGTGGTAATGGAAGGGAGGCGGGAGTGAACCCTCACAATTAACTACCCCTCTTAAAAGTGCTGCCGACTCGCAGGTGGAACATGCAAAAGGCCTATTAATGTGTGCATCTTGTAGAAATAAAACATGAGAAGTCACTGTTTGCTTGAATTACTTGATCTTATAATATATTATGACACAGTTGGAACATTTTTATGCAGTTGACATAATGTTGTGTAAAACTAAAATACAGCCCGGTGGACTCACAATATTGAGGGAGAACTTACGGGAATGAAAGATTAAAATTAACTCCTAAAAAACAATAACAGCATTAAAGGACGAAAAGAGCCAAGCCCACAACCCACTGGCTTCCCAGGTCCGCGATGCAGGTTACTCCACCTTAGAACGACTGCACCTAACTCTTGTAAAATCTCCACAGATGCATTTACACGGATGAGGTCGGACCTTAAGTCGTGCCCAGATTGATTGAGCAAGCATGTAATGGTTTAACATTCATACATTGCGGTTGAATCGGCAAACTCAACAGCTTGTCAGTCAGTGCTTTTCACTCTGTTTTGCAAGAAGTACGAGACAGTTACTTCACCATTATAGCTCTTATAAAAGTATCAAATGACAAGGCGTTTGTTAAACTGAAATACTGCAATTACCCCCAAACTGCAGCTGCAGCACAAGTGCATGCGTAATATGTGCACGGTAATGAGGTTCGGTGTGTTAAACTGTGACTGAAGACAGACGAACGCTTGTTCGTCACGAAGGAACGCGCAACCAGTTGAACTGTCCCCAAAAAAGGCTACAATAATGCTATTGTGCAATAAATAAGATGAGACAACTGGCTTTTCAAGAGACAAACAGGACAGGTAACAAGAACACAACCTGCAGTTGCTAAGGAACAAAACAAACAGAGTGAGGAAAAGAAGTGGTTGGGTGTAAATCAGCCTGAAGGGACAAGGGCCCAGTCACTGAAGCACAGAGAGCCAGTTTCACAAGGGAGGCCAAGCCAAGTATCATCCAGCGCGAAACACCAGCAACTAATCGTTTACCTTTTCCCCTCTCTTTCTCGTCTCGTCTTTCTTCCCGTGAAACTAGGAAGCAACCGCAGAACTTTCTTTGAAATACTTCTTTTTTATTTTGCCGTTTAAAGCTCAGGTCAACGTTTGCAGCTTTTAAATGTGCTCTATAAATAAACTTGCATTTATTGCTTAATTACGTGCAATTTTTCTCCATGCTGCCTTTCCCCCCCCAAACAGTTGCTCTGTTAAATATAGTCACCTATAATCAGCTTCTATCCAAAGCGCTCTTCTAATAACCTTTTATTCAAGACATGTGGCAGCTTTAAATTAAGCTGTCATATTGTAACCATGGATTTTCATTTTAATTACCCTTTTCAAAGTTGTTCAAAACAAAAAAAAAAGCGTTTCAACTTTTGGCACGTGGAAGGTTAACTGTTTCATTTGACCTCTGGAAGCCGAGGATATGCTTTGTAAATTACAGCGGCGCAGCAGCAGCACACGTGAACTTTGCGTGAAGCGTCAACTCTCAGCTCGCAGCATGCAATTTTCTTTCCGCTCAAATTGCTCCGGCAGATGACAGACGAGTTAAAAGGGTAAAGCGGAGTGAACGCGAGATGTAGGTATCTGCTCTTAACCGTGGCCTGTCAGTATCGCCGCTCGAGCTGAGGTGATACTTGCTCTCTGGTTTCGATGCCTTTCCGCTCGACTGGGGACATTCCTCAAATGAACAGGGCACACTTAAACACACTCGCACACACCCCTGTCACATGCTTAATTCATACCCACAGGGACAGCAGCATCTCATAATGTGTTTCTCTTCTTTGACACGTTAAGCTGAAGAATGTGCGTGAGGCTTAGTGACCTGTTTTTCAGCACCTCTGGATCAGCTCACTGTGACAGTACATTAATGACCGTACACACACCTCTTTGTGTTAGAGCAGTTATCTCGTCCTCCTGAAGCAGCACGAGTCCTGCATGAGTTGACAAAACTTTTAGGAATCAATTCCAGAAAGTGCATTTGAAGAAAGGAAAGAAACGCTGACCTGATGACCTGATATCTTTGCAGTGCATGACACGCATTCACAAGTCAAGTCGAGTTCGAGATAAAAGCTCAAGGAAGTTAAGTCTCGCATTTCAAAGGAAATCGTGATTCCAGTCATAAAAATATCCTCACAAATAGCACATGCTATTTATAGACAGGGAAGAAAAAGATTTCATCAATGCTGGCATGCTGGAAGCCTTGAAGAAAAAAAGGCTTATTTATTAATTTATTCTTTACTTATTAAATGCCAGATGTTTCATTTTTATTGTTTTGGTTAAAGCACATGCACACAAAGTGAGTTCTGCTTTTCTTGGTCACCTTATAGCTCCTAACCTCATGGCGGGCTGGATGTTGTCAACCCAGCTGCTGGCAATATCACTCGGCACCAGCAGCGTGGTGCCGTGCTGCGCAGTGAGCTAATGGGCCCCGCGTTACTTCATCGCACTTCTAAGTGTTGCTCCATTTAAGAGAAGCCGGGAATGACTGCAGAGGCACTAATAAAGCCGTTCAGCAGAGAGAGCGTCCGTGGAGATTTCATGGCTCTACTTGTGAATCGTTGACAAGTCTTTCCTCAAGGCCCAGGTGTATCCTTCAAGTGGAGCTTTCGTTCCTCCGCCTCTCGTTTAGGTGCTATGAAAGGCCCTTAAGGTGACTTTCGCAGATGCATTAGCTCAACTGAGCACGGCGACTTTCAACTCTTTTTGTATCCAATGTCTGCTGTTTGAAAGGATCAAAAATCTCCAGAAGATGCTGACACGAACACACAAACGCTGCATGACCTCAAAATGCACGAGGTTGTTTTGTTCACAAACGAGCAAAAAGTAGTGCTGCAGATTATGGAGAATTACAGCCTCTCGTGCTGATTTCAAAGCTGACAGCTCAGCAAAAAAGTGTGTTGCAGTGCAAGCGAAATGATTCGGTGCTTGGTGGTACACCTGTTTTGGCCTCCAGGTATGCCCCCCCCCGCGGTTCTACACAAGGAAACATGTGTCAGAGGACCTGGGACAAATTCTTTAAGCACCATAACCCGCAGAGAAACGACTAAATTAATGTACGGATTCATGGGGATGGAGAAACCTGTCTGGCTGCAATGTGATATCTATTTCTTCTCTACAAGGACAGGAGCATCAATCATCGCCTGTAGAGGAGATACGTGCTGGATGTGAAAAGTCATATGGTCCATGCATAAAATCCTTCGTCACTACACCCTGCAAACTCCATGCAGCCTGCTTGTGCAGCTTGTGTTTTTGCCTGCGGGGCATTTTGTGTCTATAAATTAGATAACAATTAGACAACCAGTTGACAAAGCACAGAGTTAGTGTTTGACATTTTGGCATGGCTGTCAACACATAAGGCACGGCCTTCGCAGGGTGTCAGCCGTGATTTGTAAATCATCCTCTGTGGAGAGAGAGAGAGAGAGAGAGAGAGAGAGAGAGAGAGAGAGAGAGAGAGAGAGAGAGAGAGAGAGAGAGAGAGAGAGAGAGAGAGAGAGAGAGAGATGTGTGTATTACTTGTAATAATAAGTAGAGCTTCACAAAACACACACACTCACACACACACTCATAAGAAAACTTCAACAGTCTCCAGTTCATTGAATGTCTAAATGTAACAGTAGTCACTCTGCTGCTATCAATTCATCAGATGTCTATGAAGACTATAAAAGAGTTACAAGGAAACTATGCTGTCTTGACTTTGGATGCAGCGCCTCGAGACAATCGTGAAGTATAAACCGTTTTCCAAGTGCTCGATCAAACAGGTGACATCACTGCATTGGCATTGATCCTCAGGACTGGACACGCTCCGCTCCTTCCCCCGCCAGGTGAATTAAAGGTTGTTTTTATTTTACAAGAGGGGGTATGTTGTTTTTCTTTTTCCATTGCTCAATTTTATATCCCCCCCTCCACCCCCCTTGTCACAGTGCTGCCAATTTCCCCCAGTAATTTCACAGGATCAGATCCTTACCTATCAATACATGTCACTTATTATTATTTTTATATCCACCTAAAAACTGACAAATGGGATAAAAGATGGAGGGAACATTTAGGAGTTGTTGCTAAGGAGCAATAAGAATCATAACACAAATATACCCTGGATTTCATTTCAACCCGGAGGCATCAGTTAAAGGTCTCTCCTGACAAGTTAAGAGGATTTACAAATATGAACTGCACAACATGATGAGTGGGACGAAGAAAAATCTGAGTCCCGTCCCAACAGTGAATAATATTTGTCTTGTGCAAATGTGCATAGTTGAGATTAACTATAACCTTTCTGACAGCAGTGTATACAGTATTAAAGGATAATGCTTAGTACAGTAATATTAATAACACCATCGTGGACAGGTTGATGCTCGGACACATCGCAGTTCAAACAGAGCAGACTTAGACTCAATCAACAGGTACATTAATCATCATGGAGGTTTATCACAGCACGGTGATAATAGCAAATATTGTCGGAGATTTTTGTCTCTGTCATGCTGGCGTATTAAGAATAAAGTGAAAATGATCAGGTATAAGATAAAGTGTAACCAGCAGGATTAAAGACTTTCACCTTCGCTGAACGCTCAGAAATGTAATGTTACATGATTTTAAAGAGCAATACAGTTTTATTTTTATGTTTTAAAGCTCGAGGGCCTCAAGTAACACACATAAGCACAATTTAAAGTTTTTTTTTTAAATTGGTATTAGTATTAAAATGTCCATTTCAGGTTAGATTTGTACTAAAATGTATTGTGACAGCTGGGATTACTTTGCAGATTAAGATTATATATTCTGTTCTAAACATGTCACGAGTTTATAAAATATATTGTACTTGCTTTTAGAAATGAATGCATCATTAATATAAATCCAATCATATAATTCATTGGAACATTTTGTACATTTTTATGTACACTTTCTGCTATAATACAATAATTATACAATAATTCTGCTATACTTTGAATTATAATAATTTTAGTAAACAACTGTTAGTTATTGAGTCATGCACATAAAGGATTTATATGAAGTGAATCATTAATGTACGACCAATTATAAATAAATAAATAAATAGTATTTTGAATATTTCAGTTGTTTTAGTTATGGAAGAGAATTGTGCAAATAAACACTCTTATTAAACTTTTTATTATTTAATCATGTTTTTGGTGGATACTAACAAACAACAGTGGGATTAGAAGACATTAATAATTTACAAGTTAACCTCGAATAAATATCTAACACTTTCTATTTAATTGCTCTCAGTTTAGTAAGACGAGGTCACATGTTTGACAAACAATAACACTTTAGTTTGGAATATACAAAAGTTTAAGGAAACCCAAAAGTTGCGTATCTCTCCCTGAGGTTTATTCCCCTCAGTACGCTCTCAAGACTTCTGTTGAGTTCAAGCAAAGACATCTACAGTATCTGCCTCGGGGCAAAGAGTTTGAGGAAAAGGAAACAAGAACAGCACCTATTCATAACAGTTAAAAAGCAGAGCCCTTCCTCCGGGCCTCAGCCGCTGATAGACTTACGCCCATTGACTGATAAGGAGGAGGGCATCTTTCAGCGTGTCGTCTCCTGCGGGGCTTACTTAGAGAGACACACAATTCACCATTCAGCAGAGAATCTGGTGTTACACACGTCCATCTGTCTCTCAAGTGGCACACATGAAGCGAGCAGTGGCATAAATAAAACATAACCTGTCAACCTTGCAACGGGGGGGGGGGGGACTGACAAACTGTCAGCAACAGGTAGGGGGGGGCAAACGTGGTGGCCGTCAGGCAATGAAATGCACAAAGATTGTAAGGGGAAAAGTATAAGAATCTGTGAGCAGTGCAAGAAAAAAGGAAAAGAAAAAGAAAGACAGACGGAACGACAGAAAGCAAGTTGGCAGGCGGCCGAGCGCTGTCTGGCGCACATCCAGTTGGAATGATGTAATAGTGGGTTAAGTAGTTCAGCGAGCTACAGGAGTTGGAAAGAAGCTTTGTATTTTTTGGGGTAACTTTGCAGCAGGTGAAACCTAACAATCGCTGGATTCATTTCCCATTTAGCCCTCAAAGGGGGGGGGGGCTCTTTCTCCCTGATTTCCTCTCTTTCTCTCCACCCGGTCTCTCTGTGTTCCACTGTTGTTCAGTGTCCACACAGTCACAGATTGAATCTTCTCCAGTCAGTCGGTGTGTTTAACACACATTGGCTTTGTCTCTCGTGCACCCTGGTGCCATTAAACTCAACGTCATCACAAAAGTGAGGGAAATGATTCATTCATCTGAAGTTGTCAGTTGCAGCACTAACAATGTTATATTCTGCTGCTTACTTCTAAAATATTCAGATTAAAATCAATAGTTCAAAAATATAATCAATAAATCAATTATGATCGGTTACATTGCATGAAGATTTTTGGTGAAATTCACAAGCCCAGTATTATATATATATCTATATATCTATATATCTATATATCTATATATAGATATATAAATTAAAAAAAAGCCACCTTCACCACCTGCAACATTGAAGTAATGTACATTTTAATGCATCAATAATTATAATTCAATAACATAATATGCATTTTGTGTGAATTGCTGACTTTTACTTTTGGTACATTAAGTATATTTATATTTTTAAAAACACACTTTTAAAAAGTTTTACTTGTACCAGGAGTATTTTTAGACTGTTGCATTACTACTTTTACTCAAGTACACCACAAAGAAGCACAGCGCTCCGTGGCATTTGGTGCGTGCGTCAGTGAACTCTATTTAAAAGACAGCAAAACAAAAACATTTCAAAAATGAGATTACTTGTTTTGCCCATAAATCGTTCAACTATTCAACCATTAATTCATTCCAAACATGAATCTATCATCTAACCAATAACTCAATCCACAGGTTACAAATACGTGTGACACATGGAAGTGTTTATTATCTATGACCTTTAGATTCCAAACATGTCTTGCAGGTGCACGCCGAGGTAACGTACAGAGGTAGCTTTTTAATTTGATTTAATGTGGGAATTACAAGAAGGAAAACACATCCACCGTCCTTGTAATTTCACTCTGGGTTTGACAATGATTAGATAATGCATCCGGCTCCCTCATGAAAGACGGTCAGTGTCGGTTTAAACAAGGTGTACTTACACCAAACCTGAATTACACAGTACGCATGCGATGAGTCACACGGCTGAAAGGGGAACTGTTTATACAGCAACTGAGAACACGGTGTCTGATTGCAGGGTTCAATCGTGCCAGGAAACTCAGAAGGAGCCTTATTCTTTCATATGTTCCTGATTGGTCAATTACTTTACCGCGGGATTCATGTTTTATATCCAAATTATGATTTACAACTCACAAAATACAAAAAAGGAGTATTGATAAATATGTGAATGGAATAAGAAAAACATAAATGACTTTGACTATATGACTTTTGACAGCTGGTGATGAATTAAATAATAATTAAATTCAAGCTTCAACAACTGATGTTAAGCGTTCTACAATTTATACTTGTAAAAACACAATAACTATGACAGTTTTTAGTTTTATTTTCCACATGCTCGGTCTAGTTATGTGACTTCTGGTGAGCAGATTTAGCATCTGTATGTTGCATTAAATCAAATAATCACGCGTACAATGCAGAGATGTGACAGGAAGTGATTGTTTTGAATCCCAAACATCCCTGAAGATTGTGTCACTCTGACTCAATGACACTGTGTTACCAAACACTCAATGTTACTAGGGAAACATTTAAAATGACGCCATATAAGATTGAATCAGGAAAAAAAAGGGGTTTAATGTCAACAGACGGAGGTGCCAGGTAGCCCAATATTACTTGTTGGTCGGAGTCTCGGCAGTATTTAAAGCCGCTGATATTAACGGCGGTAGTGGGAAACATTATCCTTTAGTCCTGCGGTTGAATTGAGCAGAGACCAGAGGTCTGCCAATACATATGAAGCTAACCCGCTCTAATATCCAAATTACAGTATTGCACACTCAATCAGACCGAGGGGCTATTATTGGTCACAGGAGAGGACATGGGCACATTTGCGGAGAATGGTTTCATTTATGAAGCAGGTCGTAAAAAGTTGGGTTTGGGGGGGGGAGGGGGGGGGCGGTGCGACAGGGTGCATAAAAAGCTCTCCGAACAGGGGGACATGTCTTTGCTGTAATAGCATTAAGCTAGACCTTTAATCTGCATTGAAGTGTGTTTACTTTCCAATTATGTTGAAGTTATGGGCTTCGATAGATCACAGTTGGGTATTTAAAGAAGTGAGTTTGGGATTATTTCAGAATAATATATTGTGCAGACCTCTGACAGAAAGAAAGAAAGAACTTAAAAGGATCTAACAAATGGGCCCAATTGGTGACTTTAACATGCAAATCTCAAACAGATTTCTGTTCCCTCCAACAACAACACAGACAAAATGTCTCCTGCGTGCACTCGTATTTCAGTTGGACAGAACTTAACTTAAAGTATTTATGATCTTAAGAACTAAGCCATGGCCTTTATGCTGAGTAAAATGGAAGGCTTATTCAAGACGCAGTTTTCATTTTGAGTTAGAGTTTGTATAATAGCTACCGATTCTTTCCTCTATAAAACACAGACATCGAATTTCAGCTGGTCAGACGCACGACACTCGACATTTGAAGGAGTACAGGAGCCTTTTTTTCTCCCTGGATATTCATGGACATGAACTGTGGCATCACACATTATTTCTGAAATCCTCAATGACCTCAAAACATCCTGCAGAGCAGTTCAAATGAGCATAACATGAGAGGAGGCGATAAACCTCTGCTTTTTTTCTTCTTCTTCTCTTCTTCCTTTACAGAGAGGGTTTGGAGCGTATTAAGCCATTTTGCTTCACTGTCATTTAGCAATTACTGCGTCTGCTGAGAGGAAATAGGACGGAAATCCTTGCGAAGAAGATGAAAGGCCGGCTCTGCATCAGAGGGACCGAGCTGAAACCCCGGACTTGCTTTAGCCGTGGTGGTGGTCTCTTTTCTTCTCACTCATTTTCTCTCATCCCTCCCTCTCACACTCTCACTTTTCCCTCAACAATGTTTGCCAATGTTCGCCGACCCTTCATCTCCCCGCTCTCTCTCGGCAAGTGGCCACCTTTGAGAATGACACTGAGCTGCTGTGATCTAACAGCTATAAAATGCCAGATAAAACTTATGGACAGTCATTGCCAGAGAGCCTATACAACACAATGCATCATTGTTATGGAACGGATGAAGTCATGGCTGTGCCTCGCTCAGTGCTGCTTCTTTTTCTTTTTTAAAGAGAACAATTATTATTATGATATCTGTATGTATCTCTCATGATGTCATGTCTCAAATGCAATATGTGACTGTGAAAGTCTTTGGATGGAAACTGTGATTAGAAAAACACAGAATAAAATGTGCTACAATAAAGAAATATGTAAAAATAAAAAGATAAGCCTCGCGCTCTGAACGTTACACAGCAGCATTAAAACGCTTCACACGGGAGCTGTCTGGTGTGTGTTTCTATCTTTTACAACTCTGCTGTGTGTGTGTGTGTGTATCTGATCCAGAACCCATCCTATCGGCCAGTGGGATGTGTGTGTGTGTGTGTGTGTGTGCATTTTTAAATGATTTGTTTCTCTGAATACACAGCCAACATGTTGCAAAAAGTCATTTCTCTTTACTAATGTTGTTTTTGTATTGTTAGAACATTTGAGTAACTTGTCCTAATGCTCTTATGTTAAATGATATGTCTGTTGAGAAACACACAAATTGTCAGTTTTCTATTTATAACCAAAGTTAACATGTCTGTTCCTTTAAATTTGAATTTCATGAAAAGCATAAAACGACGAATTCTGTTGTGAAGAAAGACGAACGCAACTGATCTTTTTAAATATGCTAAGAAATGGACCTTGATTAGTTTTTCTTGTCAAACTGCTGCAACCAAGTTCAGGCGGGAACTTTTGTCTGCATGTCGATCCGTGTTCTGCCAAAAATATCCAAGTCTTTAACGTTTTGCAATGTGAACGCAGCCTGAAGCTGCAATCCCACGTTTTAAAATAAACCTTCACCGACGAATAAGAACAATTAAATAATTGTATACTTCCACACCGGGATCGTCACTACAGCAAATCACGGTCGACTTCTTGTCAGTGCTCATTTTGTAATAACTTGATATGTTGCCCTCATATGGTTAGAAACTATGTGTGTATAATAATACGCCCTTAGCATCATTGGGCAGGTAGTAATTAAGTAGATCAGCTATAAATCTCTCATATGAACTTCATGCTACAAGCATCTCGCAGCAGAAGCTAAAGAGCTTTCTGCTTTCTTTCCCTGTCGAAAGCTATAAATTACGAGAAGTATATGTTATGTGTTGCTTTGTATTTGGATGGCGGGTGGAGTATACACGCATTTATTTTGCACTCAACAAAAGGACTTTTAGGTTTTTTAAGTTTAAGTGAAGTTTATGTTTTTTTTGTTGTAATTTTCGTCAGTTTTGGCATTAAATGTTTGGACAGTAAAAGGGTTGAGTGGGTGTTTTGTAGCACACTACGCATTTTTCCACTGAAACATTAAAGTGCTTTTATTAATGATGCAGTTTAGCTTCTCTCAGAACCAAGATCTCTTTCTCAATAAAGCTTATAAACAGTGTAATTTAGATTAATTCTAAACTCTTTTACGAATGGCAAGCTCAAGACAAGTGAAGCTGATCCAAGCCTATTTTCAATATTCAACATTTGATTTAAAAATTCAGAAAGAAACTTATATAACCACAGTGCAGCCACAGTGTCTGTCGCAGTCCAACGTCTGTGTGTTGGCATTAACTTTATGGAACCCCCCACCCTGTGAGTGTAACCAAAGAACACAGACTTTGGCCACAGCAGCACATGCACACAGCCTTGTTCTCTCTCCCTCATCCCACTGTGCCATCCCCAGTGGTCCTCGACGTTGGACCCACCAGCAGCACCAGCCGAGCCGTCCACCCTTCAGCCATCCTGCGCTCCGTCACCCTGGCGTCGCATGACATTCTTTCCCACAGGCAGCCACATAGTTCCAGCGTCTCCTCATGCGAGGGGGCCTGGGACCCTGCAACAGGCGGGGGGCACTTCAAAGGCCGGCCGGCCCACAGCTGCAGCCTGTCGCTCCAGCAGCCAGCTCCAGTTTGTAATCATTATTAAAGGCTTGACCTCGGAGGCATCTCTGCCGCTGTTCACACCCCCTTCCCACCCCTGATAACGCTGCACGGGGCTCCTCTCAAGGCGACTCCAGTTACCCATCAGTTGAGTGGACTGAAAGGGATGTGCCCGAGGCATTGTTTCATGCTGCTGTGATGGTCGAGCTCAGGCATTAGTGGTTTCATTAGGAGCCTTCTTTCTTTGGACCTCATCATGTAAGTCACCTGTACGGCATCAGCGCAAGTGATGCTTGAGGGGCGAGTGACAGAGTCTTAACATGCTTACTGCTAATAAAACAGGGAAATATTAATGAAATGGAAATGAAAGTCACTGCGTGTTATTTATATGTCACTACATGCTCATGTTACTGGTATCTGAAGTAGGGATATTTAAACTTCATTCATAAAAATGAGAGAAAAAAAATGTAAGTGAAAGGAAATAATTCCACTTTTTCATTATGCATTTATTTTTAGAATCGCATTTTTGTATCTTTTAACAAACCAAAATCAGCAGAAATCACTTCATACTGTAAAAGAAAGACTCACGTCCAGATGATTTCTGACAAAACTCCCACTGGATGTTTTATTTTATGATGATTTCTGTACTCACGATTATACTAAATGACTTCACATCAAGACTTTTGCAGTAAGTTCGAAGACATCACTGCACATTATGCTTTCTATGTGGATCCAGAATTAGAGAATGGCTCAATGACGGCACTGTGCACTGATTGTGAACCAGGTCACAACTAACTTAAGTGCAACAATTCTGGCAATATTTTAAGATTGAGTTTTTTCCCTGTGAACCTGTGGAGGACATGATAATTGACCGTCCTGCGCTGTAAATACCTCTTTAGTCCTGGTTTGAGGAAAGGAGGAATTTATAGATGCAATTTGCAGCCTATATCAATGTCCTACTCAACGAGACAACTCAATCCCTCAGCATCTTTATTGACATTTCCCTCACCTCCAAAGCTCGTTGATTAGTAGTCAGGTTGGAAACCGCCAATAAAAATCTTTTTGCGACGAAGAAAGTCACGACAACTAAAGGACAGCGTCACACGGCCCATATCCTCATCGCTCAACAACTCCTCGTCCAACGGATTGTAAACAACATTGTAACTTGTCTATCACCGCCGTTACGCTGGTTATCTGCGCTGATAACAATAATCAGAAGCGCAATGCTCTCATTCTTTGGTCATTCTAAAAATCTACGGATGTTAATGTGCCAACAGCCAGGATGCCCTCCTTTCCTTTTCTCATTAATTCCTCATGCCCTATTATTGATGTAATGCTCTTGAGTCACTCCTGAAAAAGAACAACACAGGTGTTGAATAATGGCAGGCCTGCAAAATAAGTAGGAGGGGTCTTTACCAGGTGTGCTGCGTCGGTAACAAACATGGAGCATGATAACCCTTCATTAAAGATTCCACTCTCTGTACGGCATCCAGGTGAAGCAAGGGTTTGACCTGAAACTATCTCTCTCTACATAGTAATCAATCCTCACAATAACTCATTGGTTTTATAGGTGGCTTTATATCGCCCTACAGATGGTTGGTTGTTTTGAAAACCGACATTCTCCGAAGCTAACGTTGAGTTCATGGCTCCGTTATGCAGGCAGTAAATCTCCTTTGCGTCAAATAAACAGGCTGTAGAAAACACGTTGTTAATTACACAGTTGTGTACTTGAGTGGAATTTGACGACAGAGTGTAAAAAACATATTTTACCATCACTTCATTCACAAACTTGATGATTGGCAGGCGTACTTGATCCTCCGTGGACCCGTAGAGCCGAGTGGTGCTCGACAAAAGCTTTTTTTTTTTATGCAATATTGAATGTCAAGTCATCCATCATCAGGAGATTAAAGAGGGAAATTGTATGCTGTGAATGCTTGTGCTTAAACCTACAATAAAGCATGGCTCTTATACCTGAACTCTTAAGCCTGACCACCTTTGACCTCCTGGTATATTTAAAAAAATAACATTCGCATTAAAATTGCATCCAATGGAACATTTCCTGAACGTAATTCTTGCACCAAGCGCTTCATCAAGATAAGTGTAAAATGTTGATCCATCGCCATAGCTACAGCCATAACACTGCAGCGTCTCGATAACAATTCCCACGATGACATCAACAATTCAGAATCATATTTGTGGGATGGAATTGAACAGAGATGAAGGCAGGACGTTACAATGAAATGTAAAGATGACACATTTACAATAAAGCCTGTCATATCAATAATCCTATTTATCACTGGATCCCATCTGCTCGGAGATTCAGTGTTTATTGTCATGGGTGTGAATCAAGCTGTTGTAGATTTCCATGACTAATGTTTAATGTCTTGTTCCACCATGCCTACACACACAAACAGGGCTTACAAAAGCCAATCGAAGCCCAGTAACTCCAAAACAATGGAACATCCTAATACATAACATCTGATGGAAAGATTATACAGAAACCCTAAATGTCAGATAATGTTTGTTTTTACTTGAACTGACACTACGCTTCACGATTGCGCAGTGATGATTCAATTTAGAAAGATAGATACGATAAAAAAGATGTGGTGGTGATCTAATGCACCCGACCGCTACCTCAGTTATTTATTAAAAATACTACATGCTCAGTCAGAGTTTAGCTGACTTGGCTGTGTGGCTAAACGTTGGTGAGTGGAATCCTTCCAAAGCTTAAAGGCTGACAGCTCCAAACACATGGAAGAGCCCGTCTGTCCCGTCTGTCCCGCGCACCCCGCTCTCTTTGTCCACCTTTCCCCTTCTGTTTTGTTGATTTGTTTATTTTTGGTTTCTATACAATCAAGAGCCTCTTGAGCTCAGGAGTGTGGAGAGGCCTAGACATAATATGACTGCGGCAACGGATGAGAGGGACAGCATGGGACAGGACCCCCCAGGCGTGCTGCAGGGGGCCTGCTCCAGCAGGATGCCAGGAATGGCTCTAGGGTCCCAGCGGCACGAGCCTCCGACACTTAACAAGCGCCTTGCAGTTGTCCCTGGCCTTGACCCTGTCTCGTCTTAAGACACATATGGAGCTTAGACAGGAGCGTGCCTCAGGGACATGATCAATTACACTCTGTCATATAATAAGAATATCTGTAAGAAGAACATTTTATAACAGCTCTTCCATTACATCGCGCAAAGGAAGTTTTGTTTCCATTTGTACTTTGACACTTTGAATCTGCAAGTCGCTCTGTGAATTATGACATTACATTATATATAACAACAGATTGGTCAATGTGTAGTCGGACATTAGTGACTGCACGGTGACCTTAGCATTGGGCGAACCCACAGTTATCACATACGGTGTATTAACTCGGTGCCTGTTCATTCTGCCCTTTTTCTCTTGCTGCTGTTTCCCTTGAGTAAGTCTGGGGATTTCTAACAGGCAAGCTCGTAGATGTCTCAGCTCAGGGCTTCTTGTTACAAGACCATAACAGACTTTGCTTGGTGAGTAACAAGGACACATTCCCTGGCTTCTCGCACGTCCAGTGGGAGGCTGTGGGTCACGTACGGGACTCAGTAATGCAGGCTGCAGGCCGGGGTAGAAAGTCAGGAGCAAGAAAATGGGTGCTTGTTAAGTAAAGGTATTTTAAGCTGTGTTTGTAACAAAGCTAGCCGTTCACCAGCACTGTGCACATTTCAAAACACTGATAGAGGCACAAGGAATGCAATGCAAAAAAAAAAAGAATGATGACTAATCTGGCTGTTTTTCTTTTAAAATGTTTTAGAAGCTATAAAACTTAAAGCAGACTCAAGCCCAGGCCTGACGGGCCTACGGTCTTATAAATATTTCCACATTAATAGAGAAAAGAGGAAGAGACGTGCCATGCTAATGTTTTTATTACCTTAGTTTTACGAGTTTCCAAAACCATCATAAGGTGTTATTTTTCAATCTAAGAGGTGTGCTGTCGGGGAAATTAGGAGTTCTTAAATTACTAATAAAAATATAAAGTGAAAAAGTTGTTGGAAAGAGTACCGGGTACAACATAACAAACTAACAGCTGTTTGTTTAGAATCCGTGGAGGTCAACGACCTGCAGATTACGTGCTACATGCTCTAAAACAAACATTAAAAAAAGAATACCATTAATCTGTGTTGTTGACATGGATGTCTTTATATCTAAACGCCCGCTGCATTGCTGTTTCTAAAAGCTGAACCATTAAGAATCAACACTCCACATACCAGCCAGTTAATGTGGTGGACATTTGCCAAGTGTGGATTCCATGCAAACTGAGCTGCCCCGTCTTCTATCGGCTTGGGAATACACAAAATGGCCCACATGCATTATGTGACACTGAATTGTGCTATGAAAACGTGGCTTTTAATGTTTCCCTAATTGAGGGGCATTAATCAATTGTGCTCCATCAGCAGAGGCTAAGAGGTCCTGTAAGCATCTGCCCACCATCCAGCTCTCTGACCCAAGACCAGCTGGCTCTCCACCCACGCTCTGCTGCAAGAAATCACTTTTGACTCCATCCATCAAAGCTACATTAATATTCTGTCTTAAGCAGCCCACTACTTGGACTGCATTCATGGTCTTAATTACCTTCGGCCGTGCCAGAAGAAGGTGACCGCAGAGAGCAAAGCAACTGTATCAGCTCTCCCGCTCTGTCAGTTACCATACATTTATACTCCATCAGGGACTAGTGGCTCTTTCAGGCTTGTCCGCTTTGGCTTGTACATACCGCGCGTACAAAGGACGCAGGGGTATCAGAAATCGGGGACAATGGCAACAACTGCACATCTAATTTAGCTCCTTGTTTATCACACGTTTGTAATCAGATCCGCCGCACAATGCAGGGCAGCACAATGGAATGGTGATCAGGGAGCTATTGTTTTTCAAGCTAATTAGCCTCTGGGCATACCTCTGAATCCTCTGGGGGGTACAATCCCGGCCGAAGTTAAACGTGGCTAAAAGTGGCATACATCCCTGGTACCATTAAAACGAGCCTTACAAGTCAATGGTATTTGGGGACGTGTTATATGATGGCCTAGTTATCTGCTCATTACATTGCTCTGTAGAACATAGCCCAGTACTTTGGGAGCCCAGTGTCCACACAACAGTTGTTTTGCTCTAATGTGGTCCATTTATGTGTTGTGCCGCCAACTCACAATGTCTTGCCCACAAATGACATCGCAACTAAACCCGAGAGATTATATGACAAACCGGGTTGTGTCAACTGTGATGACATTTTAACTTTACCGGCAGTATATCTTTAAAAAGAACTTTAAACGGTTACTTTTAAGCGTCAGATAATATTTATTATTCTAATTTCCAGGTTTTACTGCAACAATATAATAATATAATCCTTCAAAATACCAGTAAATGCAGTAATCTGACTATAATGTGTTGCTACGTGCATTTTCATTCTTAAAACAGTATGCAGCTGCTCATCAACGAACCAGCTCAGTACATCTCACCTATTGCTCTTAACTGTTGATTCAAACATTCAGCACCCAGGGTGGGAACTGTTACAGCCAGAGAAAGCAAGAGTTCCATACCAGCCTTGTGGAAACAACCTCTGACCTTAAAGCATTAGCCCCTGACCTACAACAGGTGGAGATAGTGTCTTTCCAGCCAGTTGGACCAAGTGTCAGGGGCTTTCTAGCATCTACTCTCAGCTCTCTGGACAAATATTATCATTTTGCTGAGGACCACTCAGACAAACATGGTGTAGACTACATGTGAGGTCTGATAGCACATGTTATTGTGAGTGTAAATGCTGTGTCTGGGACTAGAAGGGGTCTAGGTTAGGTGACTGAATGTGGAAAACAAACTAAACACCTGTTTAACGCTTACAACTCAATGAGAAGTGGGGGGTGCAGAGATAAAGGAGAATGTATTATACCTTCTCAGGGACGGTTACCCAAGAATAGTGTGTCATCTGAAGTATGTAGATATGGCGTAATGTGAATCACTTTAGACTTGTGTTGCCACGCGGTGGGCGTGACAATACTGTACTAATATTTTATGGATGAGTGAAACTCACATCCAAATCATTTTATTGCGTAAGATTTGTTTCTACTTTTGCAAAATGTGGCATTTGAAATTCAAATAACTTTTACACGTTACACCCAGAAATTCCACCCAAAATAAGAGGAAACAGCGTTCTTTAAAGTAAAATCCAGTAATTCTTTATCAGGTTTAACAATTATTCCTTTCAAAATATTTCTGGCTTTGCATCTATCCGACACCATGCTGTTTTAGAGCTTATAGTTATTAGTTATGGGGTGAGGAGGCACAGAGTGGTCTGTTGGCTGCGGACCAAAAGGACAATCTTTGATCTGCAACTGTGCAATTCTTTGGGCCAGGCGGCTTCATGGGCCTGTTGAGAGGAAGAGGCAGGCGAAGCTTCACCAATAGGTGTCGGCAATCTCCCTCTGGTCTGTCTTCATCACGGGGAGAATGCACGCAAGTGGTCCTCAGAGACTCTCCCTGACGTGGATCTCAATGGCAAACAAGTTTTAATGGAGAGGTCAGAGAGAGTTCCTGACCAACGGGGCCTGGGGCCAGGTGGCACATCACAGCGTCCCTATGTGCAGCTATCCCCAGAATGCGACACAGTGGCGTCGGCAACTTCGCCTCTGATCAACGAGGGGAGGGCTGGGCGTGATAGCGTCGCCAAATGCTGAGGGAACTGTGGCACAGGCTCGCTTGTGCCAACTCTCGGTCAGGCCATGTTCTAGTCTGGAATGAGCAAAACCACAGAATGTATTTCTTCAAATTGCCCAAACAAATAATTAAACCAGCAACAGACTTGATCCTTTGGCTATCTGTTTGGTTAGTAAAAGAAAAGAAAACACATGATTAAATTAAAAGATGTGATAGGAATGAATGTTTATTATGTTGCTATATAGGATTTATTGTGTGGGTTTGTAATATAATAATAATAATAATAAACTTAAACTTAAATAAACACCTTTCATACAAGAATTGCAGCCCAGAATAAGAGCATTTACAGTACAATAATCACAGTGTTGATGTAAATGAGTGTGAAGTAGCATTATAAAAATAGCAGAATTACAATAGTAAATTGTAGGGTCTTTAAAGGTTCAATGTGTCATTCTGAGCCACCTGCTCCGAACAACAGGGGGCAGTATTTCACCTCTAAACTGCGTCCATACAATCTCTAATCTTCATATTTTAGTTGTAGTAGTTTGGCATATTTATTGTAATATGTATTGTAATTTATTCTTTATTTTGTGTATTGCATGTACTCCTTTGTAATGCTTGTCAGTCAGTCACTGGGCAGGAATATACAAATTCGACCAAACTACTGAAATAACCCTGCTGTCCTATAATCTTCACATGGGGCTGAACCATCTGTGTTCACTGCGGCACTGGTGTTATGTCTGTGTAATGTTACATTACTTTGTTTGTTGGACTAAATCCAAAGTGGCAGAAACTAGAAAACGACCGCATATTTGTCTCATCTTCCCCGTTGGCGGCGTAGCCAGGAGAGCAGCCTGCCGGGGGAGGAGAGACGTCGGCCGAGCCAACACTCGACAGCCGCCTCAGTCAGCGGCCGAAGAGACTTGAGCTCGGCCAGAACAAGCGGGCTGCTGGAGGATGTGTAACGGCAGTAACAGGGAGTTTGCAGTTCCTCGGTGCTGTGGCTGAACTCGAGCTAACTGCTAACTGAAGCTACGCCGTTTCCCGGGGCTGCCGACAGCTGTACACGCGGAGAAACAGCCTCCAGGCAGCTGTGAGGACGAAGCGAGGGCTTCCTCTTTTTCTCGTTTCTGCCACTTTGAATGTAATCCAATAAACAAACTATAAAACAGACACAGAACATGACTGTGATATTTACATGCGAGTCAGGCAGCTGTACTTCTTCTCCCTCTGTACTGAGAGCAGACTGCAGCTACAGTGACTCACTATCGCCTCTAGAGGAACAAGCGGTATTACAAGACTGGACGGAGCGGCGCTAGTCAGTTAGCATGCTAACTGCAGTAGATATCTCTGCAACACAACACATCAGTTACCTCTGCACATTCTGTTGATAATGTTAGTTAATTGTTTTAAGACTTTAAATTGCATCAATTGAAGAGATTTGGTTAATCCTGTTGAAATACTGTCCTGTGATCCTGTCTCTTGATTTATCTTTTCAAAGAAGCCATGTTGTGCAGAAATACATTGTTTCATGAACAAATATAACAACCTAAAGTTACTTCTTCACTAACTGAATATGAGGTAAAGGAAGTTTTGAGCATTAGAGGTTTCAGAGGCAACATTTGTCTGAAAGGAACTTCTAAATCAGTCCGTGATGAGGATAAAGTATCGCCTTAACACATAGTATAGTGAGTATCAGCACCTATCATGATAATAATAATAACATGTGTCAGGAAGCTTGTTGCAAAATAAAGTCTGCTTTTATTCTGCACAGCCTCATTTTACACACCAGCTCAGCCCGGCTTATGCTTTCTTTATGTCTCAGTTGTTTTACATGAGAGAGATTTATATTCTATTTCCACAATTTTAGTTTGCTCTTACAGGCAGCCCACGATCCAAGATCGAACCTGAGACATCTTGAACAAAGACGTCAACATGACATGAAAGAAACATTTGTACACGTTGTGTCAGTTACGAGTGATTCAGTAATGCCATCTACTGGCTGCAAATTATTTCACCCCTGTTGAAGGACTGAGAATATAGAGCAATGGGAAGTCTTTATGTTTATGTCAGTGCCTGATTAAGACTCACCTGTCCACAGAACAGGCATCATCTTACACATTAGAAACCTTTAGTGTCTCTTTCAGGCATTTATCTCCACTTTAACGCAGCTCAGTCCCTTCTGGAGAGGACGACAAGGACTAATTAGGCTGCGTACGGTCCACAAAGTGGCTCTGTCATCTAGTGGACATTGAAGAGAACAAACAGTCCCTTGCTACTCTCAGCTGTTCAGAGATTTTAGAAAAACATTTTGAAACACCAGCTGTCTTGTGGTTTTCAGTGCACAAAATCCTCTAAAACCACAAGCCTTGCAGTACAGCAGCATATCTGTCTGCCTCGAGTCAGAAGATAATGTGACCAAAGCCTATTGTTGTGTACGGTCAAAAGAAAAGCTTTGAGGATGACAACGTCCACTTTTATATGCAACCAAATAGCCTGTTAATGACCTGTTAATAAAACCATATTTAATTCAAAGCATTAAGACTCTTCTCAACACATTTGAACCGCAATAAAGACGCATACACATACACTGATAGAAATGTAAATCAGTGTTTACACATCTGTGTATATCTGGGTAAATTCAGCTCTTCAGTCTGGAATAATCACGAGTGAAAAAGACAAAACATTATCTGGTTTCATTTGAGTGAACATTTGTAATTTGTGTAAACAGATGTGCAGCCTTGTTTTCACACCTGTGCTGTTTAATTAGAAATGCACACCTCCCTGCAGGCTAATTTAGTTATTTATCTATTTTGAGGTGGGATGTTCATTTGCACATTGCGTGCATGTAAAGTAAACCGATTGGTGTTTGTAATCCCCTGAAACTAGGCTGTAATCCTCACAAACTAGGCATCACAGTAATGTATTACAGCTCTATAAGGACATGCATTCCTCATTTGTTTCAGTTTTATAGACATTAGTGTCACTAAAATGTTAGATAATTATCTGAAGACAGCTCGTCCACTCATCTTTATTTACAGAATTCAATGTTTAATAGAGACTGTTGCAGTTCAGCCAATGGGGCTCATGCTGTAGTCCCTGTACAGGTGTGATAAAAACTATTACTGTAAAAGAATATAGATATATAAACCACATACCACTCTTCAAGGTCCTATAACCTCTATTTAAATTGAGAGAATAGGAAAAAGCAAAACGTGTTTCATGATCCCTACATATATAACAGTGTATCCCGTCCAAAAGCAGCCCTCCTCCGATTATACAATCACTCTGGCAGCAGATGCAGTACATCTGCTATCAGTTGTTTTCTGTGTAACAACATCAGCACCTTGGAGGTGAAGCTAAGCAATGTACAGCAAGATCAAGACAGGCATCACTGGATTTCAGCCAGGTGTCTAAAGTTACTCATTTCTGTGCTTTTAGGCCAAATATTAGGAATCCTGACACTCACCTACGCAGCCAGGTGTTCATTTAAACTAACGACAAACCTGTCATGACCTGAATTTGTATTAGCATTTTAAGTATTGCACACTGGAAGTTAAGATATTCTGAAAATGTGATTTGTACACAGTTGTGAGGAGACACTGAATATGTAATAAATAAGAGGGGATGTTACCAAATATTGATGCATATTATGCAATTGCCTGGACATATTATTAAACTCATGTATTCCCCTTCACCCCCAACAGTTATGATGGATCTGCTTATGCAACCGGTAGCTTTAGGGGGGCAGGAGTCAGTGTTGCGATGCATGCAGACTACACATTGCAAACATACAAGTGGCAGTGAGCAGCTTGGCTTCTGATCCCCAAAGTGAGACATTATTCAGTGTCTTGTTGTGATAATTAGCTTCTTCACGCAGTGCATGCTCAAATGAGCTCCAGTGTGTATTGGGGGTAATGGGAAGCACACAATGAAATCATCAGCTGCAGAAAGCACATGGGAACACTTGCCCTACCTATTATTTTATCTCAGGTCAGCAGAAAGTCTTCACATCTTCCATCGCAGACTAAAAACCCATCTGTTCCGACTGCACCTCGCCCGATAATAATACTAAAAAATGTATATTCTCTCATTTCTGTATGTAGCACTTCAATTGGTCTGGCTTATTTGAATTGAATGGTTTGGCTTATTTGAAGCTAATGTACTGCACTTAAAACGGTTTGACCTACTTGCAGCTAATGCACTTGCAAGATTCTTCCTGTTCTTCCTTTGTATCCTCGCGGTTGTTTGCACTTATTGAAGGTCGCTTTGGACAAAAGCAAATGTAATATAATGTAAATATAATCTGCAGCTGCGGGAGTAACAGAACAACGCCTGACCTCGATCATCTCCGGAGAAGCTCTGATAAAGAGGAGATCAAATGCAAGCAGCGAGGATTTCCCCTCATTGCCTCCTTCCACTGAGGCTGACAGGTGCTGAATCATGATATAGTAAAACACTTTGGAAATGTGAAATGAGGTCCATTCAAAGCCTTACATTCACCTCCGCTGGTTGGAAAGCAGTGCGGTCACGGCCCTACTCATGTGAGAACAAAAAGGAACACATAGACAGTTACATTCATTCGTATGTTGACTTAGAAATGTGATCATTAAAATAAGAAAATTCATTTTTAATCGCAAAGGGACGCAAGGATTCCACGACCATGTGCACAGTTGGCGTTTTATAAGTTTAAGTGAGTAAATGAATTTATCAATCACAAGATCGACTAAAAAATGATTGAGAAAAATGCATGAAGTGCATAACCTGTGTCCCTGCAGCCTCTTACTCCAAAGCCGTATTAGAGCTCTGTTCCTTTCCTCCGTCATTCATCACAATAAAGTGTGAGAGGTTTTCCTCTGCTGCTCCAACAGATGGAGCTAGTGCTGCACTGCAGAGCTGTCAGCCAGCTTCCTCCCAGATGGTCAAAGTGAACACAAAAGCTTGTGTGTATTTTTGCCATGCGATATCTCCCTATTTCCTTTTAATCTACGTGACCATCCAGTCGACCGTGTGCATCAAAGCAGAGCGCCGCCACGTCGCCAGCTTTAAGCTCATTAGTGTAAAAACAGATATACTGAAGAAAGGCGTGAATATTTAGTTTGAAGCTGAAATACTAATTAGGGTTATTTATTTTAACGCTGCAACATTTATAGCTGAACATGATGGTGGAAGTGTAAAAGATAGAGAGTGCGTTCAGCTTGCTCCTCTCTTTGCATTACAATACGTCTGCGGTTTTAAATGATTTGTTTTCATGGTGACATTTATGTTATTTTCTTATTCACATCTTGCACTGACTCATATTCTCTATCAGGCAAAAGAGAGAGGGACAACACACACACACACACACACACACACTCGCTCTCTCGATATCTAGATTTAGATATAGCGTTTTGTTTCTCTACCGACTCGTCTCTCTCTCTCTCTCTATATATATACAGTTTACTGCTCGTACATGTGCAAGTTAAATTCATGTACAGCGTGTTCACACTTTGATACAAATCTGAATGCAATTCTGATTGTGTTTCATATTCTGACAGTTCTGACAGCTGGGTATTGATCAGACCAGAACAATATAGTAATAGTCGCCAAAGGCATCTTTAACACCAAGCAAACTACTCGAAATCCTCGTATCTGTTTAGTTGAATTAATTGTCCAAAAAGAGAAAAAGAAACGGACCAAATATGTCTCGGCTACACAATGTCTAATACATAAACAGACAGATTCAGATAACACCCAGATGGCATTAGAGGAGTGTCGATGAAGAGCTGATGAAATCACAGCTAAACATGACAAGTAACTGTGTGTGTGTGTGTGTGTGTGTGTGTGTGTGTGTGTGTGTGTCTGGTTCTACATAAAGTGTTAAGGTGACCTTGAGCATCTGAGAAGTCTTCATTATGGCTCTGCAACACAGTCAGTGCTCTTTTATATTGTGATAATGAATGACATCGTCCACAGTAAGAAGCGCGGTATGTAGATGAATGAAGGATTCTACAG
This sequence comes from Cottoperca gobio, assembly GCF_900634415.1. Taxonomy (NCBI): domain Eukaryota; kingdom Metazoa; phylum Chordata; class Actinopteri; order Perciformes; family Bovichtidae; genus Cottoperca; species Cottoperca gobio. Next base: position 4,796,776 of record NC_041367.1, read on the forward strand.
TGTGAAGACTGGATTTGATTTGCTCGTGCTCTGTAAATTATTTTTACATAAGGAAACAAACAAGCCAAAAGAAACCTTGTGACAATCCCACAAAGACTGGCTTTGGTGATTTTCCCTAAACATTAGCGCTGTTATCTGATGCAAAATGTGACGTGCTTTGTTTTGCAATTGGTACATTTGCCTGCACAGCGAGAGGACAAAGCCTTCAGAATCTGATTGAAAAGATTTGTTTTCTGCACTTTTCAATTACCTGCTCCACGTAGAAGCCCATCTCCCACATAGTGTGCCAATCCAAGGATGGAGCGACGGTGGAGATGGATGAGAAGAAAAAAAAGAAGATGCATCCTGTTGACAAAAGAGATGGCATGCTTCATACATTCATGGCATTCCCGAGACAATCAAAGTGAACGCCAAGGCCTTAGACTAAAATGCAGTTCAAATATATGTTATCAACTCCTCCATGAAGGCTGACTGTTGTCCTTGTGTTTGCATTAGCGACCGATGGCACTAATACTTAAAGTTTAACCCAGTTTGAGTTCAAAAGCAAAAATCCTTCTTGTACTTCTCCCACTTGCAAGTGCCATAATATTCAGTAATTAATGCAAAAGTATCCGAGGCAAAAACACTCTTGGTTGGTCTTTTTTGCATGCAAAGAGAAACAGAAACTAAATGTGTCCTTGGTGAGGAGGAATATGGATTGCAGAAGCTACTGATGTAGCCATTGATATGCACAACAGTGTTTTTTTTTTTCATTTTGTCTTCCCACACCAGAGACCTCAACTTCTGCTTTTAAAATGAACCACCCACCTCAATCAATGAGTTAATTAACATATTCTAGACTCGCTCCGAGGAGTGTTGACGAAAACTTAACACCAATCTTCTGCTGCAGTCAGTCATCCTGTGGAATGGAGATAGTTCCCAAGGTCATACTAATCAGACGGCGGATTCAAATCATATTCAGCCTAAAGGGCTCTAAAGCAGCAACAGTGGAGACGGTCCAGTATCAATGATCACGTCAAGGGAGAAAAGATGCTGCTTTTTTACACACTAATGCGTCTGACAGTTTGTCAAACTAAGCTGTGCTCTGGTTCCGCCGTTCTCTTAAAATGTCACGGTGGAAATAATGCACAGCTTTGTTTAGTTTGCAGCAAACTGTTTGTCCTCTCAGGCTCGGCTCCTCCGAGTATGACTCTTTTTTCAGTGGTGCTTGCAGAAATGGTTATACTTTATTTGCAGGGGAGAAGTCAAGGGAATCAGTTACCAATCATGCTTTGAAGTGCTTTTCAGCCCCGGCTTCCGTCTTGCCAGCACCAGCGCCATGCTGCCCTCTGTCAGACTGAATTGCTCTTTTCTCTTAATAACCTTCTTCCTCTCGCTCTCTTTTCTCTCGCTTGCTCTCTATCCCTCTGTCACTAATGCTTAGCTTTTAGGAGGGTTGTCTTTGCATCATCCGACGACCCTCTCAGTGTTCAAGAGTGAGAGTGGTAAACGGGAGAATGAGAGGCTCACGCTTGCCCTGACAAGCCTGCAGATGAAGTGTTTTAAGTGATGAAAAGTTGTAATTTCTGACGGAAAATACATTTACAGGTCAGGCTTTGGGTTAGGTGTTGATTCCTTTATATTTCTATTTAAAGGTGTTTGGTTTGGAAATGCATCTGCTTTTTCATGGGATGGGTCAGTGAGTCTATATTAAAGTGTCGATAAATATCCTACGTCACAAATGATGTCTGTCTTTTAGGCTTCTGTGACAACTGACAGCTGATTCCAGCTGCGAAAGGGTTGAATCAGTATATAAAACACAGGCAGAAGAGGTTCATGAAGTACTTCTTTTGGCATTTAAACTCTAGAAACAACCCACGCCTTCATCATTGACATTTCAGCAACAGCGGGTGCTGTTGCTGTTGACTTGACACACTGGACACAAACAGCAGCTGGAATTAAAAAGGTGACTGTGTGTGTTGTCAAGACTGTACTGAAGTTTTGTCCAAGGAAATACTCCTGTGTGCATTAGAGAGCTAATTTAAGATCAGTTAGCTGATGTTCCTTATATGATATCTCCTGATACCTCGTGAACATTTTGACATTACACGGATTGTAGAAGTCAATATCTTTGCAAAGTTGGTTGCACTTTACGTGAAGTAAAAACTGAATACAGGCCAACATATGGGTTCTTTCTGCAGACAATTCTCTTCAGCTGAATGTAAAGGCAATTTAATTCCCTTAAACTTTCTCTGACGAGTGTTCACCTAAAGAGAAGAAGTCAAAGAATTATTCTTTTCAAAGTGGATACCAACTTCAACTTTATTTTCAAACTCTTAATAAATATTAATAATGGACCGATAATGGAAGCTTTTGAAGACCTTTGAAATGGAAGAATGTTGTCGTACGAGATTGGAAAGTGTGTCGTGATGTTTCATTTCCCAACGTGTTACCAAAGGAGGTTTGTGTAGACGTTAAAGCTCTAGGCCGTGTCATAAAAATGCCAAGGCTGAAGCACTAAAAAATAAAAAGCTGTGTTTAATGTCATGCCATCTAAAGCCACGGGCCTTCAGCAAATACCTTACCTTTACCTTTCCGTCTTCTGCTCTTGTTGAGAATGTCTTAGAAGTGTGTAGTTTTTAACACCACAGTTGGACGTTGTTTTGTGTTACTAGATGTTGAAATGTTTGGCATTCTGTCCTTTCAATGTAACACATTGGATTAAAATGCCACACAATACGAGTCAACTATTACCAAACAACTGAATAAACTCCTGTCAAGGATTTATTAAAATGACTTGGAGTCCGCACTACTTTGCTTTCTATCATTCCCTGACCTCTTGCCCTTTTGCGTTTTGTATGGACTCACCTACAGACTCAGCTCAGCCTCAGATTCAGGTGGCTCTGACCCCGAGTTTCAAACTGATTCAACTGGTGCTCTCAGCGATCCTATGACTCATTATTGTTGGATCAGTGAAGAGAAGTCTCCCACCTCAAATGACTCTTCTGTGAGGAAAGTGCCCTGAAACCCATCAAGGCCCTCCGTACTATATACCTCTTTCTCTCCTCAGAAAATGCAACTTTTTCCTAATCTCACATTTCATTTCCACTCCTCAGAACCGTTTAACTGCTTAAAGATGCTGATAGGGAGGAAATTGTTTGTGTAATTTAAGTATCCAAATGCATACGTTAGAGTACGACTTAAGAGGAGGAAGTTAGCAGGTGGTTACACATCATCAAATGTTATTGGTCACTTTTAATGTCAGTTTCACAGCATGTGGTGAAGTAATCCAAAGAGCCCAATACACCACACTAATGTCAATTAATGAATTACAATGTTCACTCATAACTTATTTTGTGACCATGAATATGATCATGACTGTATGTTGCTGAACATGTAGCAACATTAAAGTGTCAAAACCTGCAAATGCTTTTAGATTTTTCATACTATACTAATTTAATCCTATACAGGATTTGAACCTGACATAACATTAAGTTTAAAAATGGATTTTATACAATTGCATCAAGGAGAATTTAGCTCATTTAGTGCAGTTTATCTTATTTGTACTTTACATTTGTAATGGGGGGGGGCAGATGGGTAATGTTATATGTCATGTCTTTTAAGCTACTGGATGCCTGCATTTCCCTCGGGATTAATAAAGTATATATACACCTGCCTGCCTGTCTGTCTATGTATCTATGTATCTATCTATGTATATATGTATCTATGTATCTATCTATGTATCTATCTATCTATCTATCTATCTATCTATCTATCTATCTATCTATCTATCTATCTATCTATCTATCTATCTATCTATCTATCTATCTATCTATCTATCTATCTATCTATCTATCTATCTATCTATCTATCATAGCAGAGTTCACATGCTGGTAAAGGAGATGCTGATGGTATTTGTGCTAACAAGCAATTAAGCAAAACTAATTGCCTGGCATTAGTTTGTTAGTCAGAACTACATGATGTACTGGATGTGTGAGTTTTGCCTATTCACAGTTTGGCAGCAGTAGTGGATAGCTAGACGTTACAACTCAAAGAATACATCTTCAATTGATGTTTATAAATCTGCTACAAGACTAACAAAGCAGGTTTGGTGATTGTTTGTTGCAATGGAAAACTATGTAAATAACAATAACTAACAATGACCTGCATCATCTACTGATAAGTTAGCATTGATGCTCTTGCGACACAGACAGTTGGCTGAGCTAACACATTGGATGTGTTGGTGTCCGGTCACATCAACTCCTCATGAATGTACTCATCATGTGCTCCTAGCTTTCAGAGACTTCTACCAGGCTGCGTGAACCCATCGGGAGCAAACTAGTAGAATATATCTATAAGACATTTATGGGTTAGCATAAAGACTTTTTAACATCTGAATTAGACTTCTGCGTTGAGAAAGGTATGTCAGCAGCTCAATGCTCAGGCAATACGGTCTTTATGTGTGTTATCTAGGTAGGAGGTGATAATATAGCATTTGTATATGACACCATATAAGTTTAATGCTGTGCCTTGGCAGTAAATATCCATGGGAGTTAGTATAGTCTACAGCTTAATGGTCGGCATGGGTCACCAAGGCAAGCTTTTAGCACTAGACCTGACGGGCGGGATGAGCTTAATGGACTGGAGTTCCTTCTTAAGCAAAGTGTGCAGACAGAGGAGCTGGGCTGGGCCCCGGCTGATTGGCCATGACCCGAGGAATAACACAATGTCAAGGAGGCTGTTATGTCTTGCTCATGACTCAACTGAGAGCAAGAGCTGGAGTGGTTTCCACTCCATATTCCCATGCTGAAGTCCCAACACCAACACCCTCTCTGTTGTGTGAGAAGCTTGTGTTTAATGAGGCATGCAAGGTAATTAGCAGTGACAGAAGCCACAACGTACACGTACTGTCTTCATCTTCTTTTCACTCATACTGCCTTTTCATCTCCTACCCTTTTCTACCCTTTCGTCTTTTTTTTTTTACATCCTTTTATCTCTTCTCCCTTTTCTTACCTGCTCTCCTTCTTGCCAAACAGGAACAGTCTATTTTTTGTGAAGAGGACGGTCCTTTCTGAGCACCTACTGGAGCAGTAAACACAACTGATACGGCAGATAAAAAGACAGACATAAAGATAGACAGAAAGTCATCGCATGAAACAGGCACGTGAATGATGGACAGGTCCTGCACTTACTACAGATGATTAACTGCAGAACACAGGCATTTGTTCAGGTCCCATAAGGGACTCAGTCAAGGTGAACCCAAAGACATGATGCAACTTGAAGCAATCTGACCCCCAGCAGGGGAAAATGTGAAAGCTAATCCAACAGATCAATTTGAACACACACATTTTTGTTATTTAGTGCAAAACAAAACCATTATTTGTCGGTATGAGGGTGTGAAAGAACATTTTCTGACTTCTTCGTGCTTTACAACTTCAATTTTATTGAAGGATAACTTAAAAGCAGCAGCATACAACTTTTCACCTTGAGCCACGAAGGGGAGTCCTGCTCTGCTTCCTTTCAGCTGCTGAAGTTCACCTCCCAACACTTGCCAGTCATCCTGACGAGCTGTCTAAGTTGAACTGGCATGTAGCCTGAGGCTGAGGTAACTGGGAAATATAAAAGTACATTACAGGTAAAAAATGGGTTAGGGTTAGGGTTAGGGTTAGGGTTAGGGTTAAAATGGAAACTTTAATTTCTTCAGGTTTTTCTTTAACGCATTTAGTGACACAGTTCTTTTGTTTCTTACTTCTTTTTTCCTCTTGTGTTCCTTCATTTTGAAGGTGTAGTTATGTTTTTTTGTATTAAATGTGTCTCAAGGCAGCTGGAATTGGCTGCGGTGAATGTGGATAAAAACATCCTCTGCACATGGATGCGTTTCCATCCTGCGCTCAGATACTGTAACAAGAGACTCGGTTTGTCAAGCGGATGGATGGGCAGAGGTTGAGAAGGCATGGGGGATGGACATTAAAGGTGTGAAGGCGGTGAAAGGTGCCGGAAGTCAAAGTTAGCTCAAAAGCGGAGATCCAACGTAAGCCGGTGGTCTGGCCTTGTCCGTTGCTCATTCTTTCTTCCGTCTAACAATCCGGCAATCGATTCTGTGTTTCCTAATGAGTTCTCTCGGACCATGTGGGATTTCTTTCTGGCGATCTTCCATTTGCTGTCTTTTCTTCATGAGAGTCGGTGCTGCTTATCCCCCCCCTCTCTTTATTCATGAGTCTTCTTTTAAAGCTTTCACATATAAACTTCCCCAGTGAAGTTATTTGCTCATTAGCTAATATAGAATAATTTATCTCTCAGGCAGGATTTGGTTTTGAAGGGGGAAAAAATAGCTCCACTGTCCACCACATTTAAATTAACATAACTGTTTCTTGCTACCCTCCTACTCCTAGATTGTGTTCAACATTTTATTCCTGAATTCTTAATACCTATTTTATGCAATAATACTTTCTAAAAGCAGGAACACAAAAACAGCACTAACACATCTCCACACATTAAAAAAAAGAAAATCGTTGCCTTCACAAACATAACATTTTCAGCATGTGCTTTTATGTACTTGTGTTTGAACCTCCTTTTACATGAAGCTTATATGCCAATTATGCATATGATATCTGGAAGGATTCTTTAATCTTATATCTTCATGTAATGTTGGTAAAAGGTCAGTAAAGAGAGACTTTATAATAAGAATTTTATGTATTTATGATATTTATAAATGACAAGGATGTCAATTATATGTTTTTTTTTCTTAACATCAACAAATCCAATGAAACGAGCAACAATGTAGAAGTCAATGTGTAAAGGTTAAAGTCTGTTATAGCTTTTTCTTCTGGGCCATAAAGCTCCTTTGAACAAAGAATACCTGAAGATATTTTTATTGTCAGCTGCTGAACAAACAATCTGGCAAGAAAGATCAGTTTGTTTAAACTGCTCTCAACTCATATCCACACAAAGTGCACGCAAGTAAATAATGTTTCATTTTAAGGAGTCTCAAGCCAAAAAGTTGAACCTCTGCCCTACAGCACTAAATGTGTATTAATCCACAGTTGGAAATGGTCTCGAACAAGTGCACTATTCCCCCCCTGTTTTATTAATATTTGCTAAAAATGACAGTGCCCAGCTGTTTAAGGGAATTATTTAAAAAGTGCTGTATATAGTAGTAATATATTTAAATACGTAGACTTACATTATTAAGGACCCTGTTGTTCAGGGGTCGTGTAGTTCTTTTCACTTCACTAATTGCTAAAGTCAGTTCTTTATGAGTCTGGAGTTTGGCATTTGCAGTAATATTATATTACACATTGTAATAATAATAATTAATAATCTAAAAACGTGTCCTCTGGCTCTATTGGAGAAAACAGGACACTGGCCTGATTTAGTGTCCACTCCTCACTTACGGCCACTTCAATTCCCAAAGGATTTGGTAAATGTCACAGATGTACACCTCATCCCCCCCCCCCCGATGTGATGATTCATCCTTCCTTTCATACATGCACATACATTCTCCTTGCAGGTACGCCCAATGTGTTTATTGTTATCCACCTTTTTTCGAGCCATTTCTCCCTCCATCACCTCCTCAAACTATTTTTTTTTTATGTACCTTTCCAGCGCAGCACAGACGATTTCTGCTGCCTTGACTCACCGTCTCCGAATCGCAGCACCATGTGACATCTTATGACATCTTCTGTGCCTCTAGTTTGTGTCAGCATGGCAGAGGACACGAGTCGATGAACACGGCCTGACCACTGAACTGTAAAGTCTGAGGGAACTCCTGTGGGGACAGCGCTGGAGGGACATGAGCAAGAGCACAGGGGTGAGCCATCAACCAGATCAGCTGGCTATACCTGATATTTTGACAGCTTAAGGTGATCGGCATCACCTTTGTGTAACCGAGACGCAGATGGGAGAGGTGGTTGACAAGAGCTTCCAAAGAGTCGCTATGATTAGATCTCAATTATTTCAATAAAGTCAATTCTATCACAGGATAATAACATCTTTTATACACCTCCTGATTCAAACGTTAAACTATTACATTCAAAATTGTGACTAAAATTGCAAGAAAATAAGGTGTTTACAGCATAGTTCATGTTTTGAAAGCTTAATATTTTTTAATATATGAGATTAAGATTAGTGTGTTATTGCAGACACGTTGCAGCTTTACTCTTGCGTTTACCTTTCTTTGATTTGTTTTTTTATTTGTAGGTTTTTCTGCTAAATGCCATCGTTTTTATCATATCCTTATTTGCTTTCTTGACACCCTGTACTTTCACATTCAGCCCTTAAATAATGTATCAGTTCCAGTCATTAAAAGCTCTTTCATCTTTGCAAAAAGAAAAGGTATACTTGTTGTTCTGACTCTGAAACTGTTGTTTGTGAAAAGACTTCCTTTCAAGGAGGGAACAGTTTAGTCCTGTTTGACATTGGCTGTCTTCTCTCTAGGGGGAAGTATCTTTAGTGAACTGAGAACTGGACCCTGCAGACAGTGTCTGGATGTTTTCTTCGCTTTCTGCTGATGAAGCTAAGTGAAGACAACAAGCTGCACTCCACTGTCAGCTGCCACCCACCAGTTTCTAGCTTGCTGCTAATGATGCATGCGTGTGGCTACTGTACGGGAACCAAGGCCCCGCTGAATCCATTCATGTGTAACTGTGCTGTATTGTGTATGTGAGATAAAGAGCTGTGCATTGGCAACGCTGTGTTCCATCTATTAAGGTTAATCCAGTTTAGGTGTCTGAAAGATACATTTTCTTCCACTGCTCCCTCCTTAAGAGCTGACTTCATGCTTACAATTCTATTAAAGTTACAAATAAATCAAGCAATTCAATGCATTTCAGGGGGAAACACCTCAAACATGCTCATCTGTGTGGGGAAACACTTTGATATTTAGAATTACATTGAATTATTTGACCTGAATCTCAAACAATATTACTATTCATGTTGTAACTCCACACAGCTTAGTGTTTTCCTTTGTGTAGTTTATTTGCACTCTACTGTTGAATGGATGCCAAGTTGACTCCATTAAAGTTAAAGTTTGTAACGAACCTTGTTTCTGCTCCTTTGATCCGGACGACTGAGGAAAATGAAAACCCACTCGGTGGCTATTTATGAAAAGATATGTAACACACACCCACACCAAACACGGACGCATGCACAACCACATTCTCAAATGTCAGAGGGGTAATGAGCTACTTATTAGAGAGTGTGCACCACAGAGAAGCCTGCTTTAATTAATGCCAGTGACAAGGAGAGGAGAGGGAGCATGGTCAAATTGGTCTCCATGGAGACATCTTCAATCCAGTTGGAGATGGGTTTACTTCTCCTAAACGAGGAGATGCTTAAAGAGTTTCTTTGAAGAGAGATGCATTTATGTTGCTGTGAGTAAAATAGTTCTTGTATACTTATTGTATATGTAATAATGTAAAAGACCCAGTGCGACATTAGCTCTGACAACCAATTCATTCTAGCAACATGAGTCAGATTGCATTGTGCCTTTAACTGGGAAGCTTTGGCACGGACCATGAGCATTCGACCCTCAGCTGAACCACCCCTAAGGCCTCGTGTCTGACTAACAAGTCTCTGTAGCCCTTATTAGGCTCGTATTAGTTGGAGCCATCCACTGCGCTCCATCCACTGTCTGTTGTATAGGATGACAAACTGTTTCAAGACACTTCCACATCCACATCTAAACCTAAACACAATTAAACACTGGCCTGCCCCTCAAGAACTCCACACTATTCTCCAAACAGACAAATGTGCACTAGTACAGTAGGTGTGGTGGGAGGAGATGCGGGCGATGAAACAGAAGACCACAGAAGCTTTTACCTCCTGCTCATCATTGTGTTGTGGAGAGATCACCGTGCAGAGATTTGTGGCTTGCCTCTACAGGAAGGTGGTTCATAACCAGGTGGGGGGTTTTTTCTTCTTCCAGGAGGGGTTCAAAAAAGAGCCGGCAGTTAATAAGCAGAATGAAAAAAAAAACTTTTTAATTTGTGGAGTTGGTAAAGAGCGGGCGTAGATTAACCCTAGCAACTCTATATGATTAATAATCTAATCTAATCTTATTAAGAATGAATCTGTGTGTGTGTGTGTGTGTGTGTGTGTGTGTGTGTGTGTGTGTGTTTGGGGGTGGGGGGGTGTCATGAACAACCCCCACCCCCTTCCCCTTTTTCAAGACAAGGCATGAAATGAAGGTAAAACTTCAAAATGTTCTAATTCCCAATAATAGAAGGAAAATGTTCATCTTCAGTTCATTACACTGTATATCCTCGAGGCAGTAAATATAGTGCGCTTCATTAATCAAAGTCGATGCATCCTTGGAAGTAAACTCGAGGTCGGTGTAAAGGCAAGACAAATTAGGCTTGAAATCTGTAAATGGGACAAAAACGTATCAACTACAATAACACTTTATGGCAATTATGTGAACGTGTGAGAATATTCTTCTATAGGGAGAGTCCTTAGTTCATTATGAACTGGAGATCTTTTCTTATCAGGCGTCGCACTCGCTGGCTATGTGGTTCGCAAATTTGATATTTGGAGAGTTGGTATACACAGAATATGTGTATGTTCTGCTCGGAGTCATGCATACATAATGGATCTAAACCTGCTCAAATTCGTTCACACTGTCTTTAATTGCTCATTGGTGTTTTTTTCGTCTGCTGCGTCAACTATGCCTTCCTTATTGTTGAAGGTGCTATACAAATAAAACTGCCTCGCTGTAGAGAGTTGTATATGAAGGAGCAGGAGTCACTAACAATGCATATGTAAATTTGTATGGCTGTTACCTTGGCCAGGTATCTTATTATAAAGATATTATTTTCCATGTCAGTGGGACTTCCTGATGAATTAAAAGTTCAAATAAAGAAACGATTTAAAAAGACGCATATCTTATTCTGTCAAAGTTGTGAGTCAAAAAAGCAGAAAGTGTGAAACTCTCAAGAACTCTCAACACTGTAGAATTTCAAAATCTGTTGCATTAATTTTTTCAGAAAGAGTTGCTTTTGTTCTCTTTCTATTGTTGGAAGTCCTTGTGCAACACACATATTAACATTTGCCAGAACTCAAACACATATTATGTGTGTTTTCCTCTGGTTTAATTCAAGGTCACATGTTCATTCCCAATTTATCCGTCCATTCTATCCATCCATGACTGTGGAACACATTCTGCTGCACATCCACTCCTTCTTATAATGTTTTCAGACTCCTCCAGCTCTCAGTAGCAGAAAGCTACGACCGGCTAGTACAATTTATTTTATGGGCTCTCCCCAGGGGATGTTGAACGGGAAAGATAACTGAATAATTCAGGGGGCCCTGAAAAATGTAAAGGATTATCAATATTTATTTGTTCCAGGGTCCTGAATAAGCTGTTGTCAGAAAGTCCAGGATTTCTGGCACGGCTGCTAACCCTGCCTGAACAAAGGCCGTACGTACGTACACACACACACACACACACACACACACACACACACACACACACTCACATATTATAGACAATGTTTTTGGTTTCATAAGTCGACCACATAGTTAAAAGTTAAATTAACATGTGAGAATACTTGGAATATTGACGTGGCTTAAAGCTGGGGTACGCAGTGTTAAGCTCGTTTTGCGTCATCGGGCAACAACTTCATAAAAACATTTTTTTAATTCTAAATTTTAAAATTAAAGGAGGGTACCCCAGGGTAGGCTGTTCTCTGGAAAAGGTTTATTTTTTAAATTAGAAATTAGGCCCCTCTCCTGCAGCTCTTCGCTCTCTGTCCTAAGCCCCTCCCACAAGATAAACACGGACATATACACACACACACACACACACACACACACACACACACACACACACACACACACACACACACTTCACACTTCATACAGTGACTTGTACGAGGCTTCTTGGGAAAATGTAAACACAAGTCATTTTAAGTGTTTGAGCAAAGTTATCAAAGTGCAACACTACGAGCGACCCCCTTCATTTGAATCATCGTTATTATAAAAACATTGCTTATAACTGCTTAAAATAGCAATCACTCGCTGTCTGCACTAAATAAATCTAAGTAAATATATTATTTATTGTACTGCACAACCCCCCTTTTTTCTTCATATATGTACACAAGTTGTTTTTTTGCTATTATCGTTTAACTCAATTGTATATAGTACTTATTAAAATATTTATATATATATATATATATATATATATTTTATTTCATTTAGCTAATTTTGCTGAGCTGACATGCTGTCTCTCTCGCACACATATCATTGTACCGTTGACCTACATATGACAAATAAAGCTTGCAACTTGAACTACTGATTCAGAGAAAGTATTGCATTGCTCACAATCTCTGGTCAAAGTTATTTTTTATACGAAGCATTTCTAATTACAAAATGTCAGAATCCAGCCTTTCCAGCCTGAGCAGAGAGTTAGAAGTATCTAGACTGAGCAGTGTAAATGAGCTCTGCTGTTGCAGTGTCACAGCTGTATTGCCCTATGAAGTCTTCTCTTGACTAAGTCATCCCATGTTAAATTGGCTTCCCCGTTGTGTTGAGTCGACACTGGCAGACTGGAGCAGAAAGTAAGGGGAGCTGGAAAAAGGCAGTTTTGATTTGATAAATACTTTTTGCAATGCTGGTGATGCTCTGCTAAGCAATGCTGACCCCCCGGTGTGATGGCATATGTTAATAAAAAGCACTGCAGGACGTCCTCTGCATCCTAATCTGCTGGTGTCAAAATGCATTTTGAGTGTGTGCGTGTGTGCGTGCGTGTGTGTGTGGTTCCCCATCTCTGTGTTACAGCATCTACTTGACAATTGTAGTAGCGCTGAGTTGAGTGGGCACGAACATTCATATGTGCCCATTCCTGTTTATGCACGTGGCAAATGTGTGCTCGCATGGGGTAGTGACAGGCGCAGCGGCTAATCTACATATCAAATTTCCTCATTTGAATACTCCGCTTATTGGGTGATGGTGGTGATAATTACCTGTTGTGCAGTGAGTAGGGCACGGACTCCCACAGGGCCTCTCTTTGTCAGTGTGGGTCACTGAAGCTGCACAGCGGAGTATCTTACACTGGGGATTGGTGAGACATGACAGCGCAGCACGAGTCCCAGCTTTCCTTTACCAGCACCGGGCGGTCCCTGGTTGTGTGCGAACGCCTTCATATAGAAAAATGACATGGGCGGGGGAAATGTGTCTTGACATCTGGGGAATTTTCAGCAGCAACTTTTACAATTTGTGAGCAATAGTAAGATCTCTTAAGAGACACAAACTGTTGTGTCAAGAGAAGGTTGAAGAGTTAAAGAAAAGGTCAAGAGATAGTGTCACAGAAAGAAAGCTTTTGAAGGTTGTGGTGAGATTACAATGGAAAATATCCCCTTTATGTTTGAAGACTGTTAGATGACACCGTGACGATTACATCTGACAGTGTGAGTTGTCAGGTGTCAGTGTGATCACCATCAGACGGGGATACTTTGCACCCACTATGTCCTAGAGCTCTTAAAACCATACAAAATAAACGTCATTGGCGACAAAGCTTTAGCAATATTGTGACTTCATTCGTGAAACAGAGTGTTGTAGTGAAATCAGGTGCATGTAGCAATTCTCTGGTTTCCATAATTCACAAAGAAAAAGAGCCCAAGCTGTGTCTATGTGAGCGTAGGTGAGTCATGCTGTCCACCAAGCAGTACATACGACTGCCCGCAGCACCTCTGCCATCATTCCGCATGGCTGCATCCTGAAGATGCCACTGAACATTAAAAATGATCCGGCTCATGCTCTACAGCTGTATGTTCACTGCCACTGCAGAACCTCTGTACTGCGGTCCAGGGCGCGCGGTGAGGGGCCCACAAATTAGAATGAACAGGTGTCACTTTAATTATGTGTCCTTTTGTTAAAGCCGTGCAGAGTCGGCCAGGAGACGGTGGCTCTTTTAATTAACCTTGGATCTCTGCTGCGTAAACACAGCGACAGCGCCACTCCGGGCACCTGCAAATATAGGTGGACAATATCGGCCAGTCCGCATGACTCCCTGGCTTTTAATTACAAGCAATAAGGGAGCGTGCAGACTTTTCTTTGCTCTCACATACATTGTATTTGCCTCCTTTCTCAGCCTGTCTGCTCAAGATATCGTGTTTCAGTCCACTCGGTTAACGCCGCCACCGTCGGGCCGTGGCTGAGAGAGGCAGATTGCTCCTCTTGTGTCATTTTTACTTGAAATGGGGTCAGTCCATTTTTTTGTTATCTGTACGTAGATGTCTGGCAGCCTAAAATTAAACCATTGGAACTTTCAATTTCGAAAGCTCTCCTCTGGTTCAGACAGGGAAGCGAATAGATCAGTTTGACGTTCTCTTCAGACTGCAATGATGTCGAGACCAAGGCGGTAATATTTCAGTGTGTTCATCTAGGCAGAGTTTGAACGCCTGTGTAGATTGTCCTCACTTTGAGTTGGATACAGCATGGCGACTGTTCCCCCAACTGACTTTTGAAACTACAGATGTTTTGACCAGCGAGAACAGCATGTGGGAATCAAAGCTTATCCTGTGATATAAACTGTTTGTTTGTCATTTGTTTTTTTTACTGTTATACTGGAGCATCTATCTAACGATAACATACTACAATCATATCAATCAAATTGCACGTATAAATGTTATTGTGTGCGGCTTTAACGTGAATTAACTGACAGCCTTTGACTTTAGTTTTACCCACAAGCAAAAGCTACACAAACGCTTTAAAATAAAACTATTTAGCTACCAATGAACGATTTTAGATATCACGCTGATGCATGATGTATTATGTTTCTAAAGTTTAATACACTAATAGTGTAAAATTCAGCGATTATCTACAGTAAAGTCTGCAGGGCTTGAAGGACTCATTCTGTTTCCTGTGCTTTCTGTGAGTTATCTCCCCGATGGGAGTGCTAATGCAGCTCTAAATGTAGCTAAGAATAGAGCAGAGTTTAGGAAACGAGTAGGGAAGATGTCATGGAAATGTTCACCTTTGGAGATACATTTTTTGTGTTCACGTGCCCATGAACACCCCAGAGAATCCACTGAAGAAGAATTAAGTTAACAGCTCAAGTTGAACTGGTCCAGTTCCAAATTTTGAGCAACTAAAGGTTGAGTTTAATGAGTTTTTCTTTTTCTTTTCTGCCTTTTCCTTTCTCGCTATCGTGCTGTCTACCTGCAAGGGAAAGCTTTTCATCAGTGACAGCAGCTACAACTAATTGAACAAGCTTCCATGCGGCAAGCAAACAGTCTTATGACCAATATAGCATCACACAAGAGCGTTACCGTTGCCAAAGATGCCAAAGGGAAATGTCTTATTTACAAGAAATAATGAATTATACTGCTTTATCGTTGTCAAATCAAGGGAGATGCAGGAGATGCATCCCCCCGTGAGGAGAAGTGTGGACGAAGCCCAGTAGGATTATTTGATTTATCTCAAGTTAATCAACTGTGATGGTGAATACATGATGTGTTTTGAATCACCAGTTGATTGTTAATCATGGATTTTCTTCTCATTGATTTATTTTTGCTTTGGATTGAAGGATTCATATTAACTGAGGAATTATGTGGGAGAAAACAACACTTCAGTGTCAGTCAAATGTTTTATAAGGAATATGTTTTCTCTGACATTTTGACTTGACAGTGTTGTTTTCTACACTCTCCCCGTCAATCTCCTTTCATTAATCGTCAGACGTGGGTTTATACAATAAAAGCTGAGCTTACGTTTAACATTTTGTTGGTTATACGACTCTTTTCTTCTACATTTTGATCACACCTCTGACAACTCAACCATGAGCTTCGCATTGTTCCAGGATATTCAGCAGATGAGGTTTCATCATGAACCTGCAGGCTCTTAACACCATCCTCGTGAAACAAGTTAAAGATCCACACAAAATGTGATGCAGTAATGTTATATTTAAGATCTTACTCAAACATGCAAACCCAGCCAGAGAGCCAGATAAATGTGCTGACTAAATGCACATTTTGTGTTAAAATGCTGAACACTTTGTTAGCGCTGAGGAAACAGTATTATCTTTCTTAATTTGGCGAGATGAGAGAGAGAGAGAGAGAGAGGGGTAGAGAGAGAGAGAGAGAGAGTGTGTGTGCCAGAGGATAAAAAGAGAAAATGTATTTAGTACTGTAGGTGCAACAAAGCAAAAAGGTCAAAGCATTGCTCACCAAGCCGAGGGAATACGAGATAACTTTAGAGATATGCCTGAAGATTAAATATGCACACGTCTGAATATCAACGTCTTCTTTCCAGTATGTCGAATCCTTTTTTCGGGTACCTTTCATATACTTGGGGAGAATGAAAATGCTAGAAAAACAAACCAATAGTATTCAATTTGCCTCTTCCTGTCATCCTCTACTGACTTCTTTCTCCAATGAATTTCTATTTACTGTGGAGTACTCTGCTGCAGACTTTTAGGTGAGATACAGCCAGGTTCCACTTTCTGCCTCCTTTTCTAGCTCTCCAACAGCTTAAATTTGTTTTATATGGGATTGTAAGAAGTCCTCTGGCAGTATTGAGTTTTAGACCTTTGGCCTTGACGGGTATCGCTCTCAGACGACTCGCCTTCGCCTCGCACCCACTGCACTCTGGTTTGAATTAGTGGATGCTCTTCAGGTTTCACCATCCACTCTTACTATAGTTTTGGGATTTTCTCCCTCATCTTACATCTGAAATATAACATTGAATTGCCTCGGGGCAGCATGTGTGTGTACATGTGTTTGTTTGGTAATGGAATGCTTGCCATGATATTGCTCACCATGTCAATGTGCAAATAAAGTGAGGATCTTGGCCCACGCAGACATCCAATCAATAATGCTGTACTTGATCATGATCCAATTTGCCTGCTGAACTTACCTAACTGTAAACACAACAGCTTTTGAGTTTACTGGCTCATGCTTGTTGTTTCTGTGTGGGTTAAATAAGAAATGCTGCATTGTTTCTACTAACATGATGTAACTCTTTAATTCTTTCTTGGAGGGCTACAGAACCGCTTGTCAAAGCGACAGAACAAACTAATTTCTGAAAGGTCAGAGAGGTAACGAGGCAAAAACAATAAATTAATTAATGCTCCATACAAGCACCTCCACATTTATGTTTTACATCAACGCCTTATATGTTTTCTTACTGACCTCTGTGACTCGAGTAAGGAGGAATACACATCTTTGTGGTAACATGTATTTGGCATACTAATGCTTTTTTCATAAGATATTTGCACATTGTAAATTAAAAACAAATGTTTTTCTTCATATTTTCTTGTTTTTCCCATCTTGCGTATGGGAGGATATTTTGACAACAGCATCCCAATGCTGTTATCCACAAGCTGCTTTCTTTAGCTTATTATTTCTACTTGCTGATCCTGGTATTTATCCTGCGTGAGCTGTAAATGTTGATCTATGATATATCACACTGATCTATGATCTATCTAACTCTGATCTATCCAACACTGATCTATGATCTATCTAACACTGATCTATGTCAGAACTTTATAAAAACTGTTCATTTTTCACCTACAAATAGGACATCTACTCGGTTTCATGCCTACTGTTTCTCTGATGCAACAATGTACACCATGCCAGTCACATATATAGCAATAGAGCCCGCTTTCCCCAGTTCAAACTGGCCAATCAGGTCAGTACTCGAGATTAGAGAGTTGACAAGGTCAACAAATATACATTGTTTTTCTTAATTTAATTATACCAACAAAGCCTCAATTCATTCTTCAACATGGAAACATAAATACTGTACTTTCAAAATAAACACATTTTTTGTACCTTATTTGGTATTTATCTTAATTAGCTACCATTACATCACACATCATTTAATCAATCACATCTAAGAACCCACCATATGTCTCCAGCTGACGCGTGCTTCCTCTTCAAGCACCGGCACAAGATGGCTTCCACAAAGGACTCAAACTCAGGTTATGCTTTCATTACAGCATTTCTGTGTAATATATTGTTAAGAAATTGACCTATTTTAAATGCAAAATATGTTTATTTGCCTTTGGTTTATTAGAACCATAAATGAAATAAAGAAAACTGTTAAAACATGTCTACCTTTCCCAACAAAAAGTCTAAGCAAATGGTAAGTGAGAGAGATGGTGCTTCTTCAAATATAGTAGGCTATGTAAACTTTTCTCAACACTAATGAAATGATTGAGATCTGATCATTTAAAGTTCCAGAAAAAGTAACATTTGTGATTACTTCAGCATCTCATACAGCATAGGCCTGATAATAATCATCCCTTCACATCATTCCTCCTTGCACAGAAAAACACTGTTTGATATAATAATTGTCAAAATACAAACAGGATAATAGACTTGAAATTATGTTTTATTCTTTACTGCCAGTAGGCTATATCGATGAATGTCTTGAGCCTTCCTAAACTAGCAACTGTAGAATAGCACAGAGAGAATCTGCGAGATATTTCTAAGCCTGTAAAGTTTAGACGTAAACTGCTTTAATGTCGAACTCAACAAGCCCACATAGCGTTGCTTGTGTTACGTGGTAGTAAGCTAGGCTAACTAGCTTGTGTAATGTGGTATTAAGCTAGGCTAGCTAGCTTGTGTAACGTGGTAGTAAGCTAGGCTAGCTAGCTTGTGTAATGTGGTAGTATGCTAGGCTAGCTATCTTGTGTAACGTGGTAGTAAGCTAGGCTAGCTAGCTTGTGTAATGTGGTAGTATGCTAGGCTAGCTATCTTGTGTAACGTGGTATTAAGCTAGGCTAGCTAGCTTGTGTAACGTGGTAGTAAGCTAGGCTAGCTAGCTTGTGTAATGTGGTAGTATGCTAGGCTAGCTATCTTGTGTAACGTGGTAGTAAGCCAGGTTAAGTAGCGTGTGTAACGTGGTAGTAAACTAGACTAACTAGCTTGCCCTCGGAAAGTTTACGCTACTTAGCCTAGCTTGCTAACGTTAACCCTAATCCCTTCAATGTAAAGCTACTTTTTGTTCATGTTCATTTGAAATGATATGTAATGTTATAAACTATTTTAAGTGCCTACATACACAGATATTAAGTACAATTACCTGTTACAAAGTTACGCTTGGAGGATACAAATTTAGAGGTTGCTATTACGTACTATTACGTATTAAGTACACATTAAAACAAACACAAAGGATATATACTACATAGCCTACTGATTTATTTTAGCTGAACTTAAATGGTCAGTTTGTCAATTGTGCAGTAATATGTTTCTGCTTTAAACCTGGCAGTTTTGCTATTGAGCATAGACGATTCAAAAACTAATTTAAATAACTAAAGACCTGTTTGGTGCTGTTTATCTCAGGTCTCCTGATGATCTATCGCTGACATTTAAATGAGTACTCATTTGAATATGTGCGCACACTATCCGTCTCTTCCCATCTCTTTTTAGTCGAGATATTCTCTCTCCTTTTTTCTATCTCTTCCACTCAGCTTTCAAAAGGGTTTACCACTTCATTGCACCCCAACTGTTCTCCTCATGGGATTTTGGGATAATTAGGATTTTTAACATCACGGGTAAATTAATGTTAATCTTAAAGAGCCCTTTATGAAACACAGTAGACATAAGTAACTTGGGGGACGCAGCGATACACCACCACAAGACATGTCTTTGACTTGATGAATAAGATTGATGTGTGGGATAAATAATATACTCGGAGTATCAAAGGTTAATTAAATGAGCGATAATTAAATAAGTGGCTTCTCGGGTGAAAATTGCTCCTTGTGGATGGAGTAGTTAAGGCACCTGAGCGGTATTTGAATGATGTGCACATCAGTTCTCTTCCATCCATAGACTTCTAATTATTATCACAGATGAAGGTGTTCTCCAATCACCTAATTCTGTACCCTGATTAAGCATGACATTTTAGTGTCAAAGATTTTCTCCATAAGTGCAAATGAGTTTAAAATGTCTTCATTATGCAAATGAGGTTGCTCACATTTGAGAGACTCTAGGACAAAAATTCACAACACAGGAGTCATCCCATGTAGTAACACATGTGTGATGATTGTGTTGTAACAAGAGCGTATAATAAAAAGAACATGATTGACATGCAGCATTTATGTAATATCAAGTTTTGTAGAAAGACTGTTACTTGCTGCGGGAACCATTGTCCAGACGGACTGGCAGTCTGTTAACAGAAACATGTTGTCATAGGCTGTGAACACAGGGGGGCAGTGTGGAATCATAATCCCTGAGTGACATCCTCACGTAGATGAGCAGAGTTCAGGCTTTTTAAACAGAAATTCTGCAAGTCTTTTGATATTTGATCATAAAAGTTTGATATCTGCCATTTACTCCAATCATGCCATTTTCACGTGTTTGCTGCAAACCTTAATGCCATCTTCACGAAAGAAAGAACAGCATATAAAGGAATATACAAAAACGTTAATCAGTATTCCCACTCTGGCATCTTGCATGTGGAATTATTGGTCTATGGCTTTGTGTGCCTAATTAGTAACTCTGAGCTCACATAATGTCATCGAAGAGGTTGTTTTGTAATGTGAATGGTTTACATCTGACTGACCAAGAGCCACTTAGAGGGAATGTTCAGCTCATTAGAGAAATGACTCATTGTTTTCTCTCCTTTCTCTATTCCTTCCTTGACTACAGGCTTGGTCACAACCCCTGAGCCTAAACCCCTCCTTCCGCGCTTGTGTGAATAACTCAATAACTCCCATCCATGGCACAATTAAGGCATTATTACACCCTCCACTGGACCTCATGCTCCGGGGTGAATCGTGAGGGCAGAAGGGGCCTGGCCCGACCCCCCCCACCATTTCCATCCCGGCCCACTGTGAAGCCTTGGCTACTTTAACTTACTCCCTGACCCATTTTACACTCCCCATGTGCCCCTCTTCTACACACAAACAGTCTCTCTGACACGCTCACGGCACGCACACACACACACACACAGTTGCGCCCCCCCCCTCTCCGTTGTCTCCATCCAGCAGGCAGAAACATGGCATCGTGAGTCACGTCAGTGCCAGCAGCTGTGCAACGGGCGCCATGTGGGGCGCTACTTCGGCCAAGCAGAGGGTGGGGGGGGGGGGGGGGCAGCATCGTTAGGGGTTGAAGGGTATGTGTGTGTGTGCGTGTGTGCACCTCTCCTCTGACTCTTTCTTTTACCCTTCTCTTCTTGTGGCTCTGCATGAAAGAAGCCATCTGCCTGCTGCCAGTCATCTTAGACTGCAATGGCGTCTGTGACACTTCACCCACCCACCTCCTCCCTCACACACACGATGATATCGTGCTGAGATCTACTGCTGACCATCTTTGGCTTTCTCACTTTTCTGACACGTCTAATTTTCCTCAGTAGTTTCAAAGCTTTGCAGCCATTGTCCTCATTCACCACCTTAGACACGGCGTTGTCTCAGTGTTGTTGTTGTTGTTGTGCTGTTGGTGCTCTGGCATTGTCACGTCAAATGTTTTTCTTTTCACACACAAAAGAGAATCTTGGCAGCGTTTGTGTCAGCCTCTAAAGAAATAAAGGCTTTGAATAAACTTTAACTGAGAGTCTCATTGGACTTCATCTGCCAGAGCATCTTCCATTGAATGTCTTGTGTTCGTTGTGAAGTGTGCATCAACTCTGAAACTTGTGAGAGCATGAGAATTTGCTCAACAAAAAAAAAGAGACCTACTCCAAAATAGTTTATCTATGTAATAAACCATGGGCGGTGAGTCAATATTTGTGCAAACAGTTTCCTCCTAAACTGATCAATGGCAAAACAAAATCTCATCCTTTTATTTGTTATCATTCAAGCTATTCCAGCCACTCTCTCTTGATAAAATCAACTTCTTGTATTCTGTATTCAAGCTTTGGGAAAGATTTCTTTTCATTTCAGTAGATTAAATTTAATAAAGGTCATCACTGTCTTTTATCACACTTGCAATACACAACGTTTCATCATGATTTAAAGGAATTAACTAGATAAGCTTGGGTTTCCAACAAGCAAGTCTCAAGCTGCCGAAACAACTGCTCATGTTATTTTCTGAGAAAATATATCTGTGTCCACCGTCCATGTGTTATTAATATTCAAACTCACATTTCCTTGAACGCTTCCAACTCAAAAAGACGAGTCCAACAAATGGACTTGCAATAGCGGAGAAGCTCGCACTCCAAATGTCACGTCTGCGGGCTGTTCCATTTGTTTTGAATGTATTCCAAAATGAAAAGCAATTTAAGAGCTCCAACCATTAGAAAAGAGCCCTCACCACTGAAGTGCAAAACCGAACCTTAATTAGGAAAATTATGATTGTTTTGTGCACACGTCCAATTTGCTTTACAATTGGCCAAGCTTCATTTCTTATGCCACCCTCTGACAATTGATATACTTCAGCCTGTCTACATTTACAAAATGTTAACATGCCACAGATTAAATGAAAACAGGTCTGTGTAAAAAAACAAAGAAATGACACATCTGTCATATTGTTACTGGCAGATGATTAACTAGTTGACATTTCTCTCCACTAGATAAACACAATAGGACTTGATCCAGACGATTGTCCTGTCAAACACACAGTGCATGATGGAGAATATAATTAAGTCGCTGCATTTGATTTTTCTTCTCCCAAAATGACTCTTGTGTTGACTTTGTTGGACTTTGTGTTCCTAAATGTCAAGGACGCTGTGCAATTAAGTTGCTGAAAACATCCTTTCAGTCAATTTGACCATAAATCAAAAAGTACGAGCTCACACACACACACACACACACACACACTTCTGCGTGTACTGAGGCATGTTAAATGACACATGCTCACAGCCCTATGCTTCACCTTTTTTATAACACTGTGTGCATACAGCCAGAATAATTAGCAGTCTAATAAGGAAAGCTAATGTTTGTTCAACCCAAATTGCCCGTAGTGTGAGTCCAGTCAACAGCGCTGGAATAAACAAGAGCAAACCTTATCACAGGGAAAGGTCATGGGATCAATAATTCATTTAAGATGCTCCCTGGGATTGACTCTGCAGTCGGCTTGTAATCAGGGGAGAGATTTATTTATCTTAACCAACTTTAAATCCACATTCCTACGGTAGAAAAAACATTGCGCCACCTCGGTCGATTTTCAGTGCCCTCGCAAGGCCACAAGCTTTTCTGGTTTATTTACCCCCCAGGAGCCGGCAAGGAGCGGCTCTTTAATAATACTTCAACGGTGCACTAAGTATCTATTAAGGGAACTTTTTTGGAAGCAAAGAAAAGGAATAAAGGACAAAACCAAGGACAGAAGTGTGTTTTAAATTGCAAAGTATGGTACTTTGCACTTTTGCAGCGTGCATCTGTTTTGAAGTGAAAACATTTACTCGTATGTATGTTGTTGATTGTAATTCCCACAGCATGATAAGAAAGCGTAGTTTTTCAATGTTTTCAAACTTCATTATGATAAGGAGTCGGCGGAAGGAGCTATTTTATATAAATAATGCCCTTGATTAGTGTATTCATTATAATGAAAAGAACATGATTTGCAATGTTTTCAAATATCCATCATTTAGTTAGTCGGGCATCTCGCTCACGCTGACTGGATGTCTGATTCACGGACTCAACCCCCTCCTCTAATTTAAATAATGCAGCCCTACTGAGTGCAGGCGTCCGGAGGCTATGTTGGCTCAAACGCTACAAACCTGCGTGCTCTGAAAGATTCACCAAGTTGCTAATCAAAGCCATGTCCAGGTGTGAAACTCCCGAAATGCATTCCCTTGAATACAGATGTTTACAACTATTTTTTTAGTGTTTTCTTAACACGTCCTCCTCCTCCTCCTCCTCCTACCTGATGTGCAGTCAGTTGATGAAATGTTGTATTCCTACTGTCGGGATCTTCTCAAGATTGCACATTTCTTTAAAGACAGATGCTGGTTGAGCGAGTGTTCTGCTAAAACAGCTGTCCGTAATAAACATATAACTGTAAAGGAGGCATTTCATAGCCAATTGCATCAAGGACGCAGCAGTTTGGAGTTTTGCTTCAACACGTCACTCAACTTTCTTTTCAGAAGGCTATTAGACCATATGCTTTACAGTTTGGAGTCCATAAACAAGTTTGACTGACAAGCCAATCAGACTGTCGAAGCAATGCTCGTCTTAATGTAAATGTTGGCCTCAAACAAGAAAATGTTAGTTTTGTTGGAGGGATTTTAAGGACTTCACGTGTGTTGTTCAGCCTGCTCACTCTGTTCCCGCCTCAAATTTTATGTCTCTCACCATGTAAATAGCGGCCTGTAGATAATTGTGTAATAGAGTGCGTCGGCGCACCGAACGCTTAGTCTGCCATTCGCTCTAAATTGTTCAATTGGATTCCAAATGTAATTATCTGCCAAGGTAATTCATGACAGAGTAGCCTGCCGTAACTACTCATTTGAAAGGATGCAGAGTCATTTATATGTCATTTTGGAACAATACTGTATCTCTTGGAAGAGGTGAGGCCCACGGGAAGCTTGGCAAGCTCTCCGCTTTGTCAGGAGAGGCAGAAATGAATGATTAGTGCCTTCCAATAACTAGTTCCAAGGAGAGTGTTTAAAGCAGTACTGTAAGCAAATGTCTGGCCTAGATCTGTTTAGTAATGAGCTGGATCTCCATGATTAGTCAAATCCATCACAAATGGTGCTATTTGTATAGTGTTTGCACAACACAGGCATTTTTATTCAGCATGGGGAGCTTTTCCAGGGAACTCATGTCGCTGGCAGATGGAGTCTCAATATCAAGACCAAGTCTGGTTACAGCACTTGCTTTGAGGTAACCTAATATAGGCACGGCGAGTTCTCTGTCTGTCTCGGTGCTAGTTTGATGTGTAAAAAGTGAAACGCTTTAACGTGAGAGAATTGTTTCTGATGCAAGAATTCAAGAATGTGACGTTTCCAGGGAGGCTGCGAGTGGATTAATCCAACTAAAGAGTAATTGCCCTTGCATTGTATTGACTCTATGCATGAGGGAATTCAAATCACTTTAACGTTTCAGTTCTGTAGGATTGGAGCCAGTACTTGAGACGAGCTAAGGTGTTTATGCGAGTTCATTTAATTTGGAGTAAGACTGCAACGCTTCTATTAATGGATTAAAGGACTGTGTGTGTAAATGTAATTGTGTGAATCTGCTGACTGCGTAGGAAAAGATCAGAGGGGGGGAAATGAATAAACAGCACACTTTTAGCAAATACTGTAAACGTATGCTTGAAACCAAGCACAAAGTACTCAGAGCAGCTAATCAGTGGCCGACTGTACAGCCGTGAGTGTGCGTCTGTGATTGGTTCTATTCTCGGGGCCGCTACGCCTGTAGGCTGTTGCTGTAAATTGGGTTGTTGTCAGCTCAAAACACCTCTTTGTTTATTCTTCATGCCTTGTCCCTAAAAGGATGTAATTGGTGTTTGTATCTACATTTAGTTCCATCTGAAATCTGGACTACATGGCTGTTATGACATGTTATCAAAACAGCACTTTATCAGCGTTGCCAATATACAGTAAGAGGGTTTTATGTCTGTCACAAAGCGGTTATCTTCATATTTCAACAGACAGCGCTAACTTTGAGACACGACACAAGAGAAAAAAGCAGCAGAAAATAAATGTATATGGAAATGCTTTAGTTTGTTGTGCATAACTACCGTGTTAAAAAGAGGCAGGGAAATTACAGAGACAGCAAGTATTGAATTCAGCAAACAGACCAAAGCAAGTTCATTATGTTCGTTGTTTGCGAATCTGCTTCTTAGTTTATTGGTTTTTACTTTATTATCGTCGTCGTGTGTCTGAAATCACATTGTTTCTCCACTCGTCTCCTTCCTTTAAGGCTCACCTGGGCTATCAATGATTCATATTCTTCCACTGAATTGTATATTTTGTTGTATTATTAATGAGAATTTCATTTTAAGTATTAAATGTTTTTCTTTTTTTGACAAAAGGCTGGTCATCACAGAGAATCTACAGCATACAGGACAAGAGTAGTATCTCCCGCTCAGCGAGAACTCGTTACTGCAAAATCATATTCATGTGGTAGCAAAATGATCACACGTCAATCTGCTCGTTCATTCTCAGTAACAGACAATACTGCGATATAAACACAAACATCATTTTTATTCTCCAAATATACAGAGCAAAAGCATCATAGATTCACAAACCAGTACAGTTATAATACAACCATTTTATTTATTTTTTAGATACAGAGGGCCACTGCCTGAAAATAGTGGTTTACCCAGTAGAATTTACACGTTGTCTTTTTTTTATTACAATTAAGCTTATGGTTCACTATTTATACAAACTCTCCAAATGACCATCTAAGTTAAGTACTTTTTCACACCTGGCTCGTCTAGTATTTGCAAAGAGTTTGTGTAAATCTGGAGGATTCTTTCGATCAGCTGCGACGTATCGCATCCTGCAAACCAAAGACCACGCTTGTGTCCGACTGTGCCTCGCAGATTCAAGAAAACTCTGAGGATTATTTGCAAATACTATTTAGTCCAGGCCCCTTTTTCAGCTGTATGGTATTTAAGTACTAACAAGGTATTGATGGGTAGAAAAAGAAAAGAAGTGGAAGAGAGAAACAGAGTGATAGAAAGCATTTACACAGTAAAGAAAAGGGTTAATACGACCAATTCAATGTTCCAGATAGCATCTTTCCTTATTTCTTCCACCGTGGACAGTGACACTTATCATACAATGAGGGAGACTTCAAACAGCCTCATGTAAACCCTAACCCTAACCCTTTGCAGGCATAGGCGAGATATTGGCATAACTAATGTTTAGCATCTCTTAATCCAGTTTATCCAAGCAAAACGTTTTGTGCAATAAACAAATATACAGCCAGTGGGCAGAGAAGCCATTAAACACACCTACCAGCCAGTCTTCACTTCGGACCGCTCATAACTTTGAGATGTCCTTATCCAGTACGCTACAGGCTAGTCTTTAGCATCTGTGAATAATAGACCACCCTAAATCCTCCGCTCTGAAAGGGTTGCTTTGTTTTATCACTAAAGGGCAGCAACCCCTTGTAATTGTTCCGGTTCTCTGTGTTTATTCATCTGTTATGCCCTGGCATCTGTGCGCTGCTTATAGCCAGGCAAACAGGCGCCGCCAACACCAGCCGGAGAGGCGTCAACAGGTGAGCAGGGCAGACTTTGTCCCCACATGGGCTTTGATTCCCAAAGACTGACTTAGCACTCACATCCTGTGGTACTGTCAATGCCCACTGTAGCTGCTGCCATGGGGAGGGGAGGGAGGAGGGACAGAAGGATGCACTATCAAATATTTATCCGTTTGCTGTGCAGTGTGCAGATTTTCTGGACTGGGATATGCATTATGTTTGGATCAGCGCAGAAGCTGCATCAGATAAGTAAAACTGGACCCTTTGGAGATGATGGCAAATTAGTTTTGTTCAGAGCGAGAGACATGCTGAATGTCGGAGTTTTGAATGGTGAACATGTTTGAGTTCTAATACTGAGGGATGTAAAGTGATACATAACATATGTAAATAAAAAAATATAACATGTATCCAGTCCCAATGCAACCCTGATCACACTGTAATGGACTCTTGCTGATATCAAGGTAAGAATTTGATCCTGCGCTCATAAATGCATTAAAAAAACCCAGCACAGGCATACTTGACAGTCATCATGGTGCCAGATGTAATATATTGCTGGGCAACTGGGCATCTCTCAGAAGGGCTGAAGGTATAATAACCTCTTACTGCATTTCACTTCAAAGCTGTCCCAGCTAAGCTCAGCTTCTCATCCTATAGCCTCCCGTGTGCTCGGTGTACAGAGTGCGAGTTTCCCCCCCGTGAGATCCGAGGGGAAGAGAAACCGCTCACACGAGCCATTCGTGGAATTTATGCGAAACAAGTAAAGTCGATGATGAAGTTTTGGACGGGAAACAAAGAGCAAATGATTGTCTGTCGGACAGTTTTGACGCCACGTGGAATTGTGAGCTCGAATATAGTGAAGCTGACTGAGACAGAAAGAAAAGCCAGGAAAAATTATATACAGAGAAAGACAGCATTAGAGATTTATACACAGTCTGCTAAGTGCCAAGCTGGATTATCAGCGTTGAAACAGAGCTTTTTGTCTTAAGCTGTACAATGGGCGCCAATCCATTTGTAAAATTAGAGTCCAAACCACTGCCACTCAAGTGGAAAACCCCATTCAAATGCCCTGAATATAATCAAACGTAAAGTGCTTACAACAACAACAACTTGCTTTTGTTTTGAAATGCCGAGCTTGTCTTTTTTTTTTTTTTTAAGGTTTGTTGCAAGCTCACTAAATCCCAATTGACTGCTCCGCTATGGAAGATACTGAACGACATAAAATATATTGAAACCTTCTATACCTTTTGTCACATTGTAGTTTGATTGGACAAAACAGAAGTGACATTGACGTTGTGAGATACTTGTGTTTATGACTGTTTTAAAGCAATCTGCTGTTACTTTCCAATATCTCCACATTAGCATTCAAAGAACTGATCAAGTAACAAACAAGCTGATTGTTTCAGATACGGCTGCAACGTACCTTGAGAGACATATGAGGCTTTTCATGACTACGACACTTTTGACGACTGGCTCGCTTTGAAAAATGTTACGTAACGCCTGAGCGGTTGTAGCTTCAAAGTTAAAATCACCGCTGTCTCTACTCTCGACTAAAACAAATACAGTGTCAGTGATTAAATAATAAATCAAATTTCATATATGTCACATACGGTGCGGAACAGAAGAAAAGTAAAAAGGATGCACTTGAACAGAATCGGTGTGACGCCGTCAGCTCCACAGTAGCCAGAAATAAACAGCAGAGAGCAAAAGAATAAAACACATTTTCAAAACTTGCTCTTTCTGTTCCCTTGATGACCGGCACGATCACAGGCGGGGGTGCACTAAGCTCCAGTGTCGACGGCGATCGTGACAATAGCGATGGGAAAACCACACGACAACAAGCTCAGATAAAATATAATGTTTACATTTCATTCAACAGGTGCCCTCAAGTGCTGATGATCTGCGGCATTCGCAAGAGAAACTCACAAGTGCAACACATGTCGCAGTTTGCAGATTGTCCCGCCGTTGGATTCGCCGCGGTGAAACGTTGAAGGACGATGCAGCTCCCCGTCAACAGAAGAGCTGAGAGTGCGTGTCTATCTCTCTTTTGTCAAAGTTTGTATTGACGCAGATCAAACAGACCCTCAAGGCAAAGTAGATACGCACAAGAAGAGGCGAACTCACTTAGAGTCCTCCATGAGGGAAATCAGCTAGAAAATAAATTACAGTCACGTATATACACTGGTATTCTTTCTGTGTCACAGTAAAGTAATGACTCAGGGATTTAAAATGAGATCTCAGCCCCTCTTTATCTGCCCAGCTCTGTGGCCCAGATACTGCCGTGGAGAGAAAAAGTAGTCGTTCTTTTAAACGTTCGAGACGTCCGTGGGCACACAGAGAAAGTGTTGTTTTCCTCCTACACAGGAGACGAGTTTCAACGAGCCGAGCTTAACGTACAGTGTTTGAACGCAAGGTGGGGAGAGGAACAAGTTATTGCTTTAACAACTAAAAACCACATGCACATTCTTTTTGTGTGCTTCAAACTACAAGAGAGCAGCAGGACATTGGCTCGCACTCATCATCGTGAAGGTTGTGAGGAGCGCTTCAACACTCGCAACAACAATCTCTGTTTTTCTGAATGACAATTTTCAAAAAGGCAAAAATGGTCTTCGCCAAAGGAGCTGATTGTCACACAAAGCCTGCGTCGTATTCCTGCCCTCTGCTAACACTTACACTGCAGAAACCTGGCAATGAATGTCCAAATTAAAAAACAAAAACATAACTTGTGTTGGCAAATAACCTCTCTGTGGCAAGATTCTGATTGGGTTCGAAAAGGAGGTGGTTGATGAGTTAAGCATGAGGGAAATATAAGGCTTCTTGATCCACTTTTTGGGACATTGAGAAGTCTGAACAAGCCAACCAGCCCCTGCGTCTCCAAGCGTCCAGAGGTAACAGTGACATTGTTACTTTAGGGGCTCCTGAGAGCTGACTCTGTTTTACAGTTTTACAATCCCGGCTGCTTGTTACACCCCGTTCAAACGCTCCCCCCCCCCCCCCCCCCCCCCCCCCTGGTGGTCAGACGTGGGTCTGCATGCGCTTCTGGAGCGGCCGGGTGAGGTCTGAGTTCTGTGAGGAGGACTGGGAATAGTGGGAGGAGGAGGAGGCTGATGCCTTGCTGTCTTTGTCGAACTGCACGTAGCCGTCCGGCTTACTGTAGCTGCTGACGCTGCTGTCGCACTGCGTGTCGATAAAAGAGCTGGAGTCGCTGAGCGAGCCGCGCTGGAACTCCCGCTCGCACAGCTCGATGGAGCTGCTGCCCATGCCCAGCACGAAGCGCTGGCTGTAGTCATAGAGGCGGTTGGGACCTGCTCCCAGAGTAGAGTAGATGTTGGTGAAGGACATGCCCGTTGGTACCCGCTGCTTTCCCAGGGTACCTGTGTTGGTGGGGTTCCTCACCTCGGTGGACTGATTCCCAGCCATGGTAGGCGTGTGGTGCTCTTTAAAGGTATTGACACTGTAGTAGCCATTTGTAGGATCCTATTGAAAACACAGGAAATAAGGATTCTTATTATCATGATTATAAACGGTATAATTATGTAAAAAAAATCAATAGCAGCAAATGAGATGAGAACGGGGGGGGGGGGGGGGGGGGGAACAATGCCCTTGTTTATATGCATTTACGTGCAATCGACTCAAAGCTCAACAGAAGCTAAGGTCAAGCTGGCAGTAATTACCTTTCAAATTTCTGAATAAATAAGCAGGCTGCCGTGTGCATCATGAGAGAAAAAGGATTTAGTCAGCCCCCATGCTAACCTTAAAATCATGTTTCCCGCTAATTAAGCGGGACTTGATGATTCATAGTTTGACATCCAACATGTAACTGCAAAGTTCACTCACATACCGGCTTTAATTGGACCAAAACGGATTGTAGTGTCTGCGATTTCATGTTTGCACTGAAATGGCTTCTGAGGCTACAGCTGTGCCACTTGTTTGTCTGCTCGGCTGCAGGCATTGTGCTGTTGCTAAGGGTCCAGTTAGGCCATGAGACTGTGTGTGTGTTTTCATGTCCTCCTGTGAATGTATACAAATGTCAAGCATAGTGAGCATGGTGGCAAATCCCAAAGGAAGAATGCTCAGAATGGGGAAATGAGAGAGACAACCTGAGAGGATTGTCGTTATGCTTGTCATTATCAGACAGCAGACGGGGAGATTGTTTCCGTCAGGCCTTCGTCTCTTGTTCAGTCGTCCCCCCCCCCCCCCACACTCTTCTCTCGCCTAATGCACGCTGTCATTGACTAGGATCAAAAATAAATCCGGCCCCAGAGGGAGCGGGTAAGCAGGTAAACACAACAGAAGCACACTCCAGGGAGACGATGCCAACATTTGTTTGGGTAAAGAAGGAAGAGGTCAGAATGTGTTTTCTGTGGCACTGATGAGCTCAGGTATACTGCAGAGTCTGTGCGGACATCACCTACAGCATGTCCCCTCGTATAGGGTCAGAACAGTGGAATCATGTTTGTTAAATATAAACCGTAGTGTGAGAATACATCTACAGTCTTGCTGCCAAGAATCCAAGAATTTGTAGGAGGAATAAACACCTGCTGAGATAATGCGCTGTGCTTGATTTACTGATGCTTTTACATGAAAAGCACTGAGGGTTTTTATTTTATTTTTTTCTTCAGGGAGAGTAACTGCTTTCACCGCATATTGGTGAATAACTTTAACAGTAATATAAACATACATATTGAGAATTTCTCTTGCATAAGGACAAGATGTGGAGAGAAATGTTCTGTATTTCTGATTAAATGAAATTCAGCTTTTGGTTAATGCACGATATAATATGCCCCTGTGACTATTTATTATATGCAGTAAAGAGTGAAAGAGAAAGTGTATTTCTTTCTCAGTGATACGATTAGAAAAAAACACGTTATTATTCTACTCCTGAAGGAAGAATAACACATTAGTGTATAGTTGTGTAACAGCTGCAAACACTGAATAATTGACTAATTAGAATGAAACCTGTAGTAGACAACAGTGACTGTAGTATTATAGGTTGCTTTACAACAGTAGAACAATGCACACACAGAAGACAGCGTGTCTTTCAGTCAACCTATCAGGGGAAAGGGGGCTTTAAACACCAATGTACAATCTGCCATATAGCATGTGGATCTTTTATTGCAAGAGTTACAAGTGCTTAAGTGTTTTCATGTGCAATGGGAGAACTGAAAGCGAAGCACCCTGTCTGCACAGACTGATCCTTTCATTGCCATGTAAATGGAGAGCTATACATAGCACTGCAGTCAGTTTAATTACATTAATTGAATTCTGGCTTCACTGAATAAGTCACATTTGGTTGGATCTGACCACAGTGCCGCACAGCCTGCGGAAAGGCTCCAAAGGTTTTATGGAGCAGGATTATTGATATCAAGGGACGAACACATGGAGTGGATGTGATTGATCAAAGAGTGGAGTGCGTGGGGTTCAAACTAATAGATCAAGATTCTGAATGTAGCATATTGTTTCTCGTTACCTGCAACCTGAGGGGTCGGAAGTGACTCACACTTTGTGTACTTATACTTTGCACTGCATAATATAGTGGATGTGATGGAAATAAGAACTTTAGTGGCATACTGTAGCTGATTTAGAGCACCACGGACCAGTTTCATGCAAGACAATTTACAAAATCCACAATGAAGTGCAAAACATATCATTGAATTTCATACATATGTAAATGTAATTATTCTATATATTATGCATTTTATGTATATTATTATTACATCTCATCATTGGTTCAGAGAAGCTCTCCAACGACGTTTGTTTTTTACCAATTGTTGTTATTTGTGGGTTTATAGGTGCATGAAAAAAACTGCGACGGAGACGGTATTTTATTTTGAAAAATGACCACTTTCATCAGTGGTCATTTTTCAAAATAAAATACCGTGCACCCAAAGGTTTTATTCTTTCTGTGCGGCCCGGTACCAAATGATCCACGGCCCGGTACTGGTCCTGATTTAGAAAACATGATGAGCCTCTTATTGGATTTCTTCAGGTTAGTAACTTATATGTTGCCACTCAGAGAGTTTACCCTCAAATGAACTACAATGGCGTGTTTTTGTGATATTTTGTGACTTAATAGAATTGTAGATGTTTCTAAACGAAATTAAAAAGAAAGAAAATACATGTGATGTCTTCTGATATATACGATATATAGGAAAAAACTGAGTGAGCTGAGAAAAAGTATATAAAAAAAGAAAGGAACTGAGTAATTAATTCATTACATTTGAGTATCTAACAGTGAAATTAGAACACTGGGACCGAACACAGTCGTATGCAACGTTATTAAAGTTGAAACAAAGTGGAGATTTTTTCGAGGGCGAGATAAAGACTGTATTTAACAGACTGAAGTTCAGAAGTTCATCTGCAGATCCTACTGGTTTTAATTTGACAGATAGCAACAATAACGGGAACAGGAGGTGCTTCAAAGAACACGTTGAAACGATTTTGAAAAAAGATCAAGTAGATTCTAAGCTGAGTATTGAATACAACCACTCATACGGGTTAGAAACACTGCTGAGAGCAAAATCCATGTACCTAATGAAAACCACTACTAGTCCTCTATGTCTTCAAAACATTCCAGTCCGATCTATATGGTATACATAACACTAACTTAAATAACAGCTTAAGGGCCAACCAGCCCCTGATTTCTCCAACCACCTTTGATGAGAGACTAATTAATAAAAACCAGACATCTATCAGACTCAATTTGCCTCTGGATTTATCCTTGAAAAATCAAGTGTAGCACGAGAGGAATGAATGTTTTTCTGATATTTTGGTCGCAGAGTTAGAGACCTCTACCCTAAAGGCGCTCCCCCTCTCCCCACCTTGTGGGTACGCTGCCGTCGTACCTTAATGTGCTGATACTCCTTCTCTTCCTCTTGTAATACCTCCAGCTGCTTCAGAACAGACTCCTGCTGGAACTCTCCGCGTTCAACCTGCGCGGAAACCAAGAAAAGAATATACAAAGAGTCTGTGTAGTCTCCGAAACTCTTAAAGACATTTTGAGATTTCACTTTCATCACCTGTTCTTCTTTTAATAACAGTCAAATATTGTCTCACCTTCACCATGCACGGAGCATTAATAATGTATCAGTGCGTATCTTTTATTTATCTTAACAAAATACAGATTCGTGAGGCGGCTCAGCTCATCTCCCTGTACTGACATCAAGTACCGACCGTATTAGGTATTTTTGAAAAGAAAATGTAAGTAAGCTCACACTGCAAGTAGCCAAGCCCTGGAGCAAGCTGCATGATAACCAAAACACTGGGACACTTCCAAAGAGGAAACAGTTCTTTGTGTGTCTAGAAGGCATGTACATACAGAAGTACACCCACTGTAGGATTACCCAGTATGCATCAGCATCTGCATAGTTACAATGTACTGGGGTCTGTTGTACTTGTGGCATCACATTGATAAATATAGACCCTCTGCCTTGATTACAGCACTTATGCAATTGAAATGCCTTCCTGTTCTTCCATTTCTCATACAAATATTGTATTCCATGGGAAATAGCGATAATAATACTGATAATAAAAAAGAAATGGGGTATATATTTTGTTACCGGCGGCTTAAAAAGGACAACAATATAAAAAACATGTTGAGATTTGTGGAAAGTAGTATTTTGTGACACTCACACTCACCATCAGTTGTTTCATGGAGGTGTGTTCTTCGTTTTCTCGTGCCGCATTGTGATCTTTGTGTACAATCTCCACCCGGATGTCGTTTTTCGCCGACACGACTCCTTTCAGATCTGCCAGAAACAGATCGCACGTATATCTCAATAAGCTGGATGAACATCGTTCTGTACTTGTTGTACATTATCATTTCCCCTAAGTGCAGTTTGCAGTATTACAGAATGTTCCCATATTTCTCCAAAAAAACATTACAAAACATTATTAATCATTTGTTCTGCATACATATGCAATCTCACACAGCCTTTCACGGTGGCTCATTCTGTTTGGGACAATGCTGATGATACTGTCATATAACAAAGTCTTACTTTCTGTCTTAATTTTGCTTGCAAGTTCTCTCTGGTGAGCACAGATGGAGACGGGCAGTGAGGGCATAACCAGGTGCGCTTCCTCTGTAGTATACAGACAATAGACATGCTGAAGGGACCAGTAGCACACATTGGTTCTTGGATAGAGACAGTGGCTGACTGTCTCTAACCTGAGTCACTTGGTACATGGGTGGGTGGCAGTGAACATAGCGCATAGGATGTAAATAGCCTCAAAAGCGAATGCAGCCAGACTGAGATTGCATGAAATGAGCCCTTATTAACAATCTGCCTATCTCTGCACCAAAAAAAAGATGTCCATCAAAAAAAAAACATTCAGTGTGACATTATGTTCCAGCAATTTCTTAAATGTTTTGAAAAGCGGCTGGCAATGCAATCTTTTTTTTTTTTTTTTTTAGATGCCCTATATATATATATATATATATATATATAAAAAAAAAAACTCAAGTATTTCTTTTCCCGACAACTAAATCTTACAAGCAGATAAAAAAAAAAAATCTGCATTTGAATAGATGGACATCTTTTTTTCAAGTGCACTTGGGGGGCAATACAGTACTTGGCATGCTTCAGTGAACATAACAGGGGAAGAGGAGACGTACTTCTCTGGGAGCGGGTGCAACAGAATGCTCCTATGGTGCCCATGAGGACAATGAGGGCCACAAAAGCTCCCACAGCAATGCCGATGATAACCGCCACTGGGAGAGATTCTGAGGAGAGAAGCGAGGAAGGAAATGTTATTTTAACCGTAACATACCACAAACATCACACGTGTACATTCAATTCACTACATACATGACAGAGAGAACAGCACATAGTCATAATGAAGAGGCCACTTTTAGTCAGGCAAACACATGGACTAGTTCTGCCTCTGCAACAAACAGCAAGTAAGGAAAGATATTCTATACGTTATCCCAAGGTATGAAATAAAAACACAGGCACAGTGCGACAGAAGAAAAATGTTGTGTACTGCAATTCAAACGAAAACCAATTATCAAACCTTTTGTTATCAGTGCTGGTACACATTGTCCTACTAATATTGTCTCATTATCCTACCGTCCAATAACTTTTCATTTACACTCATTTAAGCTAATAGAAGCCTTTCACCAAAGGCTTTTCTTTTCATTGAGTAGACAGCAAGATTGTGTGCATTAGTTTAAGCATATTCATGTGTGTGTGTGTGTTTCTGCGAGGATGTTATAGTGCATTTGCAAATAGGAAGAGATTACACTCGCATCTACATGCTGCTGCAACATTAAAAGTTCTCATTAAAGCACACTTTAATGACCCGAGTTACCAGCCCACGTTTATGACCTTCTCGCATTTTAAACAAATGCAAAACAACCAAGTGCTCATCCTACATCATTAAAGCCTATTTAATGTCTTCATTGATCAATGTCACTTTCATATAAGCAGCTTATAATTTATCATTTGCAAAACATGGATAGAAAACACAGAGGGGAAAAGGTTAGAAGATAGAAAATATTCATTTTTAAGAGAATGGTTCTCCGGTTAAACCAGGAAACTAATATGGCAGGAATTTCTCATCAAATTCACTGTACATCAAACGTTTCAGAATTTAGGACACGCAGGGTAACTTTGTATTAACATGTTGCAGTTCCAAGTCGGTCAAATGGTCATTTTGAACACATTTAGTTTGATAGAATTTGAAAAAAAATCTCAAACGATGTTTTTGTACATCAAAGTAACCATATGAGTTAATAAAATAAATGTGTTTGGACACAACTAAAATGTGTTGTTTGTACATGTACATCAATTTGTTTTAAAATGCTGCATGCATACCTTCATGACATTCCCACACAAACACACTAAATCGATCACACAAGTTCAAAGACACAGTGATGCACACACAACGCGACAGCTTTGTCACCATCAACCATCTATTACTAAAACCACAGTGGTGTGATTTGAAGAAGAGGAAGGTGAAACCTGTCGAACCTTGGCTCCCACCTTGTTCCTTAAGGCGTATGATCTCGGTGTCCGAGCCAAAGCTGTTCCACGCGGTGCAGTTGTAGATGGTCTGAAAGTCAGCCGGGACAATATTACTCATGGTCAGTGTGGAGATAACTCCTTCTTCTGTGGTGACGGTCTCCACGGTGTAGCGGCCGGACGTTCCAGACTCCAACACGGTTTCTTTCCACGACCAGGCCTAAGAAAAGACAGAAGGGGAAGAGGTGGTACATAGTTTGTGAGGTTTTCGACGACGCTGTAGAGCAATGTTTTGCCTGTGTCCCTTTATTGTTTGTATCCCATGTTCTACATGACAGACATGCACATCCATAAGCATTGGCGATCCTTTGACCTTTTCCTACACCTCCAGTGTGGGGTGAATTATCTCAACAACTACTGGATGGAATGCCATGACATTTGGTTGGGACATTCGTGCCCCCCTCAGGATTAACTTTTGTTTTCAGGTTTTGTTTGTAAAGGGACTGGTTTCAGAGATGTCTTGCTTGCTTGTTACCAGCTTGTAAAACAGTATGTTATGTGGGAGAAGATCATAGCAGGTTGGCTGCCTCTGTTGTCAGGTGTTCTTTTATATGCCTACAGTTAGCCAAATTGAATTTGATAGTACAGTCCACCTTTTAAACATGCTTTTTAAATGACAGATTGAAATCTAGAATTATTCAAAGACTCTCTGTGAGTGTGAAAAACATGCAGACAGTTTTGTTTATGTTCAGGTGTAAACATTAATTGGTTAAACAGATGATCAGATACATGGGTCATGGCTGCAGTACGTTTGTTTACAGCTTGTTTTTAGCATGTACATCAAATAACTGCGTCATCAGCATACATTTGAATGTTGATAATTTGGCAGGTCATTAACATACAAGCTAAACAAAATAGGGCCCAGTATTGATCCTTGAGGAACACCAATGTTAAGATATGTTGTTTGCCAATGTGTATACTTTACTTCCTGTTTGTTAGATATGAGGACACTAGCGTTAAAATACTGACGGGTCTGAAGTTTCGCATTTATTTGGTCGTCAACCTTGAAACTGAGAGCTACAAAAGCTAACTTCCTGGTTCTTGGAAAAATGATAAATCAGGTCAATCCTCAGTAATAAATCCTTATGAGATTTTAAAAAATGTGGTATCCAAACCATAAGCATCTTTTGCTTACTACCATATATTGCCATATATTTTGCAGTGACGGAACAAGGCACCTGTATAGTGTTAAAGTTGACCAAGCCAACACACATAGTGTATGTGTGTGCAGTGTTTATCGGTGAATCCTCCTTTTAGAGGGTGTTTGAGTCCATTGGAAGGTAAATAATGGGATTGTGCTAAACTGCGATCATTATATGATTTGACCTTTATGTTCTTAAATGATTCACACATCCATGAAAACAAAGAATGACCATGACAAGATGAACTCTACAATAATAAAGGGTTATTATGTCTGGAATCAGGAGGAGTGAGTTACTGGTCAATATGCTGACATTAGCGGATTGTGTTTGGTGAATAGCTAAGTGATTCAGAGACGTACCAGAGGGAAATAAATACACTAATGTTATATTCTATTGTGAATTCTAAAAACACTGTGTTATGGTTACAATGTTTTGTCAACTGGCCATTTTCTGCTGTTCATCTCTGTTTGACACGCTGCCAGCTCACTGAGATCACTCTGGCATCTCTAGCCTGAGCTAATGTTCAAAGGATAATTGCAAATTGTTTGTACTGGAGGCAGATCTCTTCTCATCGCAGTGTCTGAATTACTATGCTTTATGGATTTGGCTGTTTGGACACTGCAAGCAACCATTTGTAGAGCAGTGATTGCTTT
This sequence comes from Cottoperca gobio, assembly GCF_900634415.1. Classification (NCBI taxonomy): domain Eukaryota; kingdom Metazoa; phylum Chordata; class Actinopteri; order Perciformes; family Bovichtidae; genus Cottoperca; species Cottoperca gobio. Next base: position 4,835,600 of record NC_041367.1, read on the forward strand.
GAGCTAGAGGGATATGAGAAGGTAGGGCGATAGATACTGTGCCTCTTGTTGAATATAGTACATTTAAAAAAAGGGCAAGATTAAAAAAAAATAACAAAACATTTAATTTGTATTATATTATTAATTCAGTATTTCTTAAGAAGCTGAATTATTTGCTTGGGAATCACTATGTATGTCTATGTATCTATCTATGTATCTATGTATATAACATTTGGTGTCTAGCTGATGTGCAGCAAGTCAAACAGAATGTCTTGAATAAATGTGTTTTGAATTAATAGCAAAACAAAATGTCCAAAAAGTGAGGGGGCTTCAAGTTTGTGCGGGGAATAAAAGTTATAAGGGAGTGATGGATCTGACATGGTGGTGAAGTGGCGTGAAATAGAGATTTGCATGTGCTGGATGTATTTATGCAGTGCGATGACACATCGCATTTAGTGACTGCTTTTTTTTGTTTGCTGAGGTTTAACTAGCAAACGAAGCAAATCATTATACTGGATAAAGAGCGAGAAAGACAAATTGGTACTCAAGAGGATAAACAACACATTCTACTTCTAGCTTGTGTTAATGGGCAGGTGGCTAAATAGAGTTGTGAAATGCAAGCGTTGCATTGGTGCAAGTTTTGCCTTGATGTGTGTTTAAATGCTGTTAATTGACTTCCAGGATACAAAATAACTAACAAAGAGCTTTCCTTTCCCTCATTCTCATAATATTCAGTTTTTATTGCTTTTTATATTAAAGCTGGACTCTTACTTAAATAAATAGTTTACAATTCAGGATAAACATTTAAGAGCCAGCAGCCCCGGCATGTGCAAGTACCCCCCTCAATAAACCTGATATTAATTATGTTGCTAGTTAATGCTGGACATCAATATGATAAAAACACACATTAGATGACAAAGTATGGCAATTAACCACATGCAAACACGCACACACACACACACACACACACACACACACACACACACACACACACACACACACACACACACACACACACACACACATTAATAATAAGCGCAATGTGAGCTCAGAGAGTACGCTGTTTATATAAGGTCCATAAATCTTAATGGTATCTGTGCTAACAGAGCATAATTGTGCATCAAATGAGAAATTGGGGGTTCAAACTGTATTTTCATGCCCACCTTTTCACAAATGATGGAGCTAATGCTATAAAATACTTAATTGTACTCGTGTGTACTGCCCATGTGTAGTTAACAGATCAATAGTTTACTCAGGCATTATGTTTCAGACACAGATATGAACGCGTGGTCATTATTCTATCTAATATGCATTGTGCAGGTAGCATAGATCCATAAAATATCTTTTCATAATTATAGTTGCAACATGTATCAACCAGGCAAAGTTGAGACCGGGTGTACTTACTATGCGGTCCGGAGGAGGTGTGCTCCGAATGAAACATTTGATTTGTCCTTTTTCTCCATGTAAAGCTTGCTGCGTCTGTGTACTGGAGATCGTCGGAGGGCCTGGAACAGAACAATCATAATAGCGTTTGAAGATGAGTTACAGGAATTGAAACATGAATAATTAAATTCATTTTCAGTTTCAGGATATATGACAATTCTGCTCAATCGCGTTTCTATGGAACATTATATCTTAATTGCTCTCCTGTTCCAAGCGGTAACACCTGAAGTGTTCAGCAATTTGGGACTCGTGAGGGAAGATTGTATTTCAGCGTGATATGAACATGGCTCATCCCTCGGTGCAATCTACCCAAGGACACGGCAGGACTGAACGAAGGTCACGAGAGGGGGGGGCCTACACCTCATTCTGGATCAACACATTGTTGATTTATGGCTGGCTTGATTTCTCCCATGGAGATAAACGTCGCTGTAGAGTGCTGCAGCAGTTCTTCGGAGCGTAATCAGCACTACACAGATGGAAAGAGAAAAAATGCCATAGTGGGGGGAGATAACACACTTGTCGCAGTGTATCACCTCAATCAATTTGCTTGCAGCAGATTTGACCCCTGAACCAATAGGTTGGCAACAAACACCTAAACATTAAGCCCCAGCTCTCTATAAACACACAGCCCAAACACATTTAGAAGAGGACATCCATCAAGCCACTGGAGTTTATGCAGCATATTGTAACTGTAAATGCATCTCTCACTACCTCCAAAAGAAGGTTTCTCCCAGTAATAAGTTTGCTTTTCTTATGATTGATTAAATGGACTCTTTATTGGAATTAAATAGCGTGCAAACAGGGTTAGTTCAGTCAACATTAGCTGCAGGTATGGACTCGGAGCCAGCATGTGTTAAACCTTGGTGAGGCTTAAAGATCTCGCCAGACAAGGGCAGCTCAGCCTAAACGACTGGCCTGCTCGCCATCTGCTCTGGAGGCTGTTCACACCAGGTGACAGCACTAATATGAAGACAAGATGTCACACATGACCCAATTCTGTCTCTCAAGTGTATTTTCCCTTTGGTCTTGAAGAGCGCAAGTACAAATTCCAGAAAAGCAAAGTGCAGAGGCGAACAGTCTACATTTACATTAGCTTTATATTTAAATAGATGCAATTACAGTACAAAGAATAACAATGTGGAGGAATTGTGTGTGTGATCCAAGCATGTTTTTAATATTATTGCATAATTAATATTAAGGCAGCTTTGTAATCTTGTCTTTAAACTACATGATGGTACAATATATTTGTTAAACCTTGTTTTATTTATTGTTCCGATCTTGTAGTTTGCGTCTTATTCTGTTTGTATGGAAGTCGTTCTGCTTCCACCCATCACTCAGATTTTAAATTTAGACCTTTTCACAAAACAGACGCCCAACCAGACGCAGCCGGACTAAATCAATCCCACGAGCTTCAACCATTTGGACCTTAATCATTTTGACATTACAAGATCACCACATCCTGAATGATTTAGGTGTTTCTCCTGGTGAAATGTCTTCTGTGCCCTCTAGATGCATTGTGGAAATCATTCATTAGAAATAATACATAAACAAACCAAAAAGAATCGCTCCCATCCACCTTCGTTTCTTAGATTTAAAATCTGTCTTTCTAAAGAGATTTTCCCACAAAAAGAACACAAAGACATGTTTTCATCTTATCCTTTCTTTAATGGTATAAAAAAAAGCTTTTAAAATCAAATATTATGCATGTCTTGATGCTTAAGGTTTAGAATGTGCGTCTGAGGGGGTGGCATGTGAGGCAGCTTCTTGATTAGTGAGACAACTCGCTTCTCCGCCAACTTCCCTCAAACTCCCGCTCTCTGCCATCTCTCTGACGATACATAATTGCAGTTTATTACCTGTCTCTTATTAAAATGAATTAGCATTTTAATGAGACTTTGCCAGATGGCGTCTTGGTATGCTACTAGGGGGAAAGCTGCAACTGCTGCACAATCAATGCTGCAGACAATTTAAGAAAAAAAAAGTATTGAAAGCTGTTCAACTTCTTTCACTGCTTCGTGGAGTGACAGCATTTATACAGCATGTATGTGTATTTCTATGTACATGTATTAACTGGAGATGAAATGTAAGCGTGAGGCTCGTGTGAGCTACGACTGTCAACACACGGCAAGATCAATTGCAGGCTGCTAAAGGCTGGTGCTAGTGGATGCGGAGGATCTATTCTATGGATCAGAGCTGCAAACGAGGAATATAATTAGATAGCTTTATCTCACTGTCTCAGACTGTGTGTGTGTGTGTGTGTGTGTGTGTGTGTGTGTGTGTGTGTGTGTGTGCGTGTGTGTGAGTATAATGTTGTGATCAGAGCACAAACACGTTGGTCGTGGCGAGGTGGGTGGCACTACAACATCAATGTAAGCGGCAGGGGAGGTAATCAAAAATGTTGGGCGCAATGTCTCATTCATTCATTTGAGGAGGTGTTAACTGTGGAGTGGACATTGCATTCTGATTACACAACATCAGTGTGGGTGTCAGAAGGCCAGGGTTTACTTTTCCTTCCAAAACTGAGGCATCCGCCTTGAACAAAAGCTTGACATTTTCCCCCGCTACCTCATGCCGCTCTTTTGATATCTCTTGTTTTCTTTTGGGATGAAAGAGAACATAACAAAGGGCAAATGAAACAGAAGAAACATGTCTGCTGTGGTCTCTGGTGGCCACGTTCTCCTCCTGGAGAAATCTATAGTGTGGGGGATCATGTGTGTATGTTGAAGAGTCAGCTCTTATTCGTTTATATTTTAACAATAAAATACACCAACATTAGTTAAACACATGCACAAATGAAACTTTAGTTTTTGAGATATATTCATACTAGTCGAGACACTTAAAAGGGTCCACACATTAGTTAGTGAGAGTGAGTGTATTGTTATTAAGTGGCTTGTTTTCTACATTGCTTGTCTATGTATAAAACTGTGGGTGATAATTATTAACGCCCATATAAGGGTAGGTTTCCTGCTTTTTTAATCCAACTGCAAGTGGAAAGCTGAAATCACAAAGAATTTCATATTCATCTGTAAGTGGTCAGCTGAGGCCGCCATCACGTTGTAACTGCTGCACAAATACACACAATACACACACACTGCTTCGGCTCAATATAGTTTTTACAACAGGGACCGGACTCTAATTTCTCCCCGTTTCTTTTGTTGCATGCAGTGCGAGCCGTACTCTCATGGCGTCACACTGTGAAATACATTTACAGGAATAACTCCGAACAAATGACACAGGATCATACTAATCATTTTGTTCTCTAGACATTTTGCAACTTTTGTAGTGTGCACAAAAGTATGACTTCCAAGTCTTTGTGGTACGGTCACATTAATAGAAAACATCCGCCTCGAAAACAAAAGTACACGATTATAATCCCAGTGGAGAAAACTTTACTAGCATCGTGTTTACGACTATTCGTTTTAAAAGAACTAGTCTTGAGGTGATAAGCCAATGCACTTTCAAAATAAGAGCATACAAGGTTAATGGGTTAAGAGCACAGTGAGTCAGTCATGTGAGATTTTGAATCAGGCTAAAAAGCTGTTAATATCTCACTTTAATAAATTGTAATATTTGTTCAGTTTGAGTAAGTAACCATTCAGAGTCCCTATATGTGCTCAGTTTATCCAAATAACACCTGTTTTGGAAATTTGCTGGGACGTTTTCGGAGGTGTGTGCGGGCTGTCAGTCACGTCACAATTCCAACTTCTGCGGGTAAAGCCGTGCACACATATTGTGCGTTGTATAAATAATCACACGCATGGACGTGCACAGCCCTCTCTCATACATGTAGCTGCTTTGGCGACCGCATATGGGATGCTAAGGAGCGCTTCCGCTCAGAAAATGTTTGACTGGAGTAAGCAATATGTATCCATTAGTGACTTAAACACAAACTGCCTCCCCTGCTAGCTGTTTGATTATAATTAAATTACATTCTTCCCCAGGGAAAGCAGGAATCCTCATGTCTGCGTGGTGTGCCACAGCGGGAGCCAGTGACACACGACGGCGGAGAAGAGAAAGACAAATTATAAAACACATGTAATTTAAACGATGGCATTAAGAAATCGGGGGAAAACAAACAGCAAATAAACTTTTTTTAAATGTGCGGCAGACGGCGTTACCCGATGTTTCCTGTATCGTGCTCGTGCGTCACGTCAGTTATTCACATTGGCAGAGTCCAGCTGACTGTGAGTGATGCAGGGCGTCTGAGCTGATGAGAGGGTAAGGAGCGCTCACATTCATCTGCAGCTGAGAGAGTAGCTATAGGACAATCAATGAACCACGGGAGAGCCCCCCGCCCCAACACGCCGCCACTTCAACCACAGTGTTTGCACTTTCACAAGTTTGACAATCTGATTCGCCTCAAGGACCGGCAAAGAAATGACTCAAGATTCCTCATGTGGTATGAGGAGAAGAAGAAAAACAGATGAATTTCAATTATTCAGAAGGGTAAAAAGGGAAGGAGGCTTTTGAATGTCAAATACCAATAGAGGCAGCGACGTGCAACACACAAGAGAAGAGAGGAGGAATATAAGCAGATTAACAAAAAAAAAAAAAGACTACAAGACATCCAGATCTTGCTTGACTGAAGTCTGCAGAGACTAAATAAACATGCCATTTCAGCTTGTGTTGTATGTTTCCCAGTGTGCTCGGAGTTGTGTTGCGTTATAATCTTTATTAAAACAATCTGTCTTCTTTCTCTCTCATGGCGTCGTTTTTTGAAAACAACACATTCTCCAAGAGTTGCATGAGCAGAGAAGAGATACATCAAAATGAACTGGTGCATGTATGGATGTTATGTATTCTGTGAAACATATTACGGATGCAGAGAGGCTGCCAGTGTAGGTCGCTATCAACACAATTGGAGACAATAGAATTAGTCATGATTTTTCCTCACGCTTCTTTTCTCGATTTTGAACTGAATTCCTGGCTGAGAAGGAGGGGGCTGGTTTGCAGTTCATAGAAAGTCATGGTTCTGATCTTGCGCTGGAGGGAATATTGGTATCCCATTCTCTCTGATATGCAAAGCTAACGTCTGGGTTTTGAAAAGAAAATCTTTACACACGCTGTTTGCTACTTGATGTATCTTTATCCCCGAATCAGCACCAGTGTTGCTTACAGGCAAACTCTTTTGTTAGCTTTCGAAATGTACAATGACGCACTTTCGGCATTATCTCAACATCATCTCGGCGGCTTCTTAAAAAGACCCTCTCTTGTTTTTGTTTTCGGCTCAGGTCTCTCTCTGATGGACACGGGGAAAGTAAGAGACGTGTAAATCCCACCACTAAGAACCTCTGCCACAGCACAGCATGCTGCCTGAATATCAAGCACTGATAATGAAGTCATTTGTTTGAGAGTTGCCAGGTCTCCCACCAAGGCTGGTATTCATTAGTCCGTCGGTGCTGCAGAAAAGGCAGCTTCACTGTGACTCATGCGGAATATAATTAGCATTTAAGTACATTTCACCTGTTCATGAGATGTGTGACCATATCTTGAAAGTCTATATTTTTCCTTAAAGGCTTTATAACGATCTGTTTGACTTTGTCAGGAAAATTCATTTGCATGTGCACGCTATGTGTGTGTGTGTGTGTGTGTGATGGCTTGTGTTTTGTTACTTTGTATGCCTGTTAAAATCAACCGTGTCTCCAATAAACTGCCATACTAAAAACAAAACAAAAATGAATAAAGGGGAGAAATAAAGCTGCATATTCTATTGGACGTTTTATAGATTGAAGGCTTTTGTAAACCACATAGGAAGCAGAAGACTGAGTCCTGTGACAAATTGCTTTCTTTTTGCTGCCGTTGACCTCCAGATTCACGCTTGTATGTGCATTCATCTGACAACTTTGTGAGTGTGCATCTGAGCCTGAGTCTGTGTGAGAGACATATCAATAATACAGCTTACCATTGACAGTGAGAGAAACCTCCTTCTCCCCCGCTCCTACACGTGGCACCACAGCACGGCAAACATATTTCCCAGCATCTTCCTGTCTCACGGATTTCAGTGTCAGGAGGTTCTCATTGCTTAGAACCTGCAGCAAGACAATTCAAAATCAAATTCGGTGACAGCGAAGGAACCAAAGGAGTTAGCAACAAGGCAGTATTATGGGACGAAAAGAAAGAAAGGCACCATTTAATACCTTATAGGGCACCTCTCCTCAATTATTAAAATCCAATTTAGTGTCTGAGCTCAGTGGAGTAAAGGGGTTTTGCTTTGGTCTTTGATGTTGACTAAGGGAAAGGTGGAATGACTCTGAAATCAACAGATCTCATGTGAGAGCGGGTCACCAAGACGCTGGCGCTGCCTCGAAATCTCCTTTTGCTTTGACAGACATTTAAAAAAACCCATGAGTGTATCTCAAGGTGCTGGAATCACAGAAAGTCTGAAAGACATGTGCAGGCTTTCTCAGCTTTGACTCGATTGTGAGCCACAGTATTGTGCAAATCTCATCTCAGTGCTCACCACTCCAGATCCCCTCTTCATCCACACGATGGTAAGAGAGGGATTTCCTGTCCAGGCGCAGTTGAACACGGCGTCAGATCCGAGGTCTACCTGCAAGGATTGAGGCTCCGCAGCCATGCGAGGACCAACTGTTGAAATAAACACCATTAACTATCAACGAAACATCAATAATTAAGCATCAGCTGTGGTGGGGGGCCAGCTCAGTGTCAAAACAGTAAAAATCCATAACCATGCATTATCAAATCGCTGGCATTAATGGAAGGCATGCATTATTCCTTAAGGAGCCACTCACAGTAGACGTCAACATTGCGGCTGATGTTGGTGCTGCCAAGAGGGTTGGTAACCTCGCAGGAAACGGGCTCTGTGAAGAAGGAGTGGTCCACGATAACCTCGTACGTGTCTCCAGAGACCTCCTTGATGATGCTTCCTCCTTTGGCCCACCTGGTGAGCAAGAGATTAGAAACAGAAATAAGAAATGAAGGCAAAGGGGAAGAGGCATACAGACAGGTTCTCACACCTCCTTATGTCAGTAGCATTCTTTTGTGTGAATAAATCATCATTCCAGGGAAGGTTCTCTGTGCTGGCTTCAGCATATTTTTGTGGCAGCCCTTCATGCTGTGACAAGCTCCCTGGTGACTCGGAGCAGACAGACGTTCCTCATTACGCGAGGCAGAGAGAGCAGCACAGAGTGCCAGCGAAGAAAAACAAATCGCAGAATGACAAATGGGTAGCGCCCTTACCTATAAAGACGTCGGTTGACACGTACTGTATTACACACAACCGCTGATGTTAATAAATTGACACGGGATCACATGAAGAACATCTGTTTGTGTTTGTGAGTGATAGCTTCTGAGACGGTGACACAGGCCCTCGCTACGTGTTTAGATGAGACTCGTATGATGTCGCGGGCAGCGGCGTCTCTCTCTGCGTGGTGTGGATGGCTCTCCGCTGCTACGACAGACAAGGCCCATTTATAAAAGTGAAGCTGAGGCATCTTGGGTCTCTTTTGAAAATGTAGACGGTGCTGTGGGACATACAACGCATCACGCATCTAAACTCTGCCATCCTCCACAATAGCGGCGTGGCTGCATGCTGATGTGGTAAATGAAAAGAATGACAACAGAACCGGTGTCGGTCTCCATTTTATATTCCTGCCGGTGCTGAGACTTTTCACGGGATGGGGAACTTATTTGTTTTCCATGACTGCGTTGGCCCCGTGCTTGACTGAAATGCTATCATTTAAATGAGAACAGATTACCTCATTCAATCAGTAAGTGAAGTGAAGCAGAATTTTAATTGGGCTTCATGGAATTGTTTTTGCTCTTTCCCCCCCCCCCCCCCAGCAGCAGATCTTTTCAGAGTTATGTTCTTGTGTTTCAAGGATACAGCACAGAGCTCTTAAACACCTGTGTTTCCAACAACTGTTGAAAGTAGGGCAGACGCTTGTTTTTGGCCTGTTACATAACTGGTGGTAGTACTCTTGTGTACAGACTGTAAACACCGCTACACACTCGTACTGTGTCTGTCTCTGTGTGTCCAACATCACTTCTGATTACACAGACATCCTGTTTATTCTGTGCACTGGAAGCTTGAAAGAATGTGACAAACATTAAGTTAATGGTGATGACTGTCGATGTACAGAGCGTCTCTGAATATTAATATCACTATGAATGATGACGACGACGATGATGATGATGATGATGATGATTATGGTATTAATAACGCGGATGATTATGATGATGACAATAACGATAACATCAACAACAAGATGATGATATGCGTAACGCCGTTGACGAGCTTCAAAGTTCAGTCTTGCTCTTTGAATCAGCAGTTGACAATCTCACTTAGTTGCTGATCTGGAGCTTTTGGTCAAACAACATGGTCTTCATCAGCATATAGAACTTCTTGGTAACGTTGGCTTGAAAGTGGAGTTTACATTCTTTCCTCTGGCAAAACTATCTCTCCTCATGATTCATTTCGTAGCTGTTGGAGCTTTCAATCACATCATAGATAGTAAAATAAAGTGCATTTCTGTGACAACTTGGCTGACTCCATCTCCATCTGCTCTTTCATACACTGGTGTAAATGATGACCACTATGATGCATAGATATCAGCATGTCACTGTCTCCACCTACACTCAACCAGCTCTCACTGGAGGAGTTGTAACTGGGTGAGGACAGATGTTTGGGCAGCCGGCTGCTCCTGAGTGGAAGTTGCGGCTGCCAGGTTTGGGAGCCCTTGACGGTGTTAGAGGGAGCAGAGACAGAATTCCGTCATCCGCAGGGAGCTCTGTTGTCGAGCTGGGCCTTGTCCAAGACTCGTGTCTAAACATAGCTGGCCCAGGGTAACACAAACACCTGCATTCCCTTTGGGAGGTTAGAAGGGCCAGTACAAGCGTACTCAATAGCTGACTCACTTTACACTGTTGTATCCTATTCAGGAATTTGATTCAGACAAAAGGTGTGAATCCTGCACGCTCGAGAGTCTCTGAGTGTGTGTGTGTGTGTGAGTGAGTGTGTCTACGAGTGCAAGCACATGTGCGTACAAGGTGTACTTATTCGTGTGGACATTGGTCTGTAAGCTTACACTGTTGTGCGGATAAGATGTCTGCCGTTAATGGAAGCAGAGGATGGAGGAGACGTGGAAGGCGGGGAGAGTTTGGTATTTGCTGAATGTGATTAAGGCAATAAAACAGTAACAATTAAATTAGGCAGGTATCTGTGCCATCAGCATCAAGACCCACAGTAAATCAGGCCCCACAGTTATTATCGGCATGGTTAAGCACGGCGCACTGCAGCGCCGCTCCCTCCTCCCTCACATGCATTTCGAAAGTGATGACTGTTGAATTCTCAGAGGAATATAAAATAAATATGCAGGCTAAGTTACAGCATGCTGTAATGTTGACATGGACACACATTACACAGCTATGTTATGTTCTGCCGAGGAATTGCAAAGCATCCAGGTATGTACTTTACATTTTTATTTTCTATTTGAAAAAACCCCAGACGTGAGTATCATGTGAGCTATACCAATGAACCTGGAACGAAAAGTTAAGGATAAACCCCAGAAAGTTGTGAATAACTTCAGAAAAGTCAGGAATAACTTTCCCCCCCCCAACTTCTTGGATATCGAGTTGCTTTTCAGGGTCATTTTCAGCTTGTCATGGTCGAATTGATTTGCATGTTTGCAGGATCGGTGCACTTTAATGTACAATTTTACAACTGTGCTATGAATTACATAACTGATTACATTTCAGGTGCTGCACCAGGGCACTTACTGTACATTTAATATACTAACACTACATAGTGACACTTCTTTCTTTCACACATTTGAAGCATGTCTGGCTGCCGCTAATGTAGGTATACAAATGTCTCTGGGAATTAGCTAACTCCAAGGTTCGCAAAGAGTATGGTTGATTGTAGCGTCAGTCTGAAGCAAACAAACAATCCAGCCGTAGCAACAACAACAACAACAACAACAACACTGGGAATATAAGTGTTGGGAGGATTGGATTGTTGTTTGCTGTAGTGTCATGCACGGGATGGGCTTGTGTTGTCGCTCTGTGCATGGTTGTGTGTGCAGACGAGGGACCTGATTTGCTTTGTTTGTTATTCTTTCTCTTCTCTCCGGTGGGTTCTTGTTTGGTTCCCAGTAAACCCTCTGTGTCTTCATCAGAGGCTGGTTGAGTGATTGTGATGTATGCCAGTTAGCCCTCCTACCATTATATACAGTAATGAAGATGTTCCGACCCACTCGCCTTTCCCTCTCGGAGAGTGTTGATTCCCTGAGTGCGGACTGAAATGCATGTCCATTACTCTTACTTCATTCACACTTTCAGCACCACTTTCATCTTCCCCTTCCAACCCCCACCTCCACACCAAGTCCTCTGCGATGCCCTGACTTCCTCCCTCTGTGCTCTCCCCTTGAGCTATGTTCTGGCAAAAGTTCAGGTATCTGTAGAAATATATCTTATTTCCATTTTCAGGCTTAAAGTCAGATTTATTGAACCAGTGTGGCAATCACGACGGGGGTTGGAGGCAGCAGAAAGCACTGTGCCTTTCACCGGTGCCCCCACCATCTTGGATCCGTGTCTCAAGTGTCCATTGAATTGGAGGATGGCAAAGTGGCACAGTTCACATTGGGAATGGATGGCTCTCTTGGGGATGGAAAAGAGGCCATCCGTCTAAGAAGTACTCTGTCCTTGTGCCGTATCTGATCTTGGGTAGACAGAGTGTATTAGCACTGAAAAATGGCCCCACACTGCTTGACCAGCTTCCTGCTCTCCTCTGTGATATTGCTCTATAGGGGGAATTTGTGGGGGGGGGGGGGTGGTGGGTTCTGTCTAGTTGAAGCTTCTCAGGCAAGCATTATGTGGCCCAAAAATCCCCTCTCTACCAATGCCCTGAACTCCAATAGTGCACGAGAGTCCTGAAGCGCTTGTATAAATTGCAGATAAATCTAAATGGGAGACTATGAAACTGGTGGAGAGTATAACCTTGAAGTATCAAAAGATATTAGTCTGTGTGATATTATGTAATCCTACAGTGGATTGTGTCAATGACAGAGAGCCAGACAGCGGAGAGAAGCAAGATAAAGAAAGAAAGAAAGAAGAGAGAAGGGAAGAAATAAATTAGAGAGTGGGAAAGTGCCAGTTTGACTCTCTTTTATCTTCAACCTCCAACCGTTTTTCACTCTGTAGTTTGTCAAACCAAAAGAAAAAGTCATCTCAACCACCATTGCATCTTAGCTCTTGATACCCCGGGGAGAAGTCTGATTTTAGCATTGATCCAGTGTCGTAACAATAGAGGTGAAATCCCTTTACCGGTGCAATAGACGTCCTGTCTACGCTATGCACCTACACAATCAAATACAAACCTTGTTTTCCACAATATCACTGCCCTCCCTCCGCCTTTTCTTTTTCAAAAGGGCAGAATCCATCAAAAAGGCAACATCTCTGTTTTGCCACCTGTGAGTGTGTTGTACATCCATTTCATTTCCCAGTACCATTACAAGATTCAGAGCTGGCCAATTCCCTTCGCTATCGATTTCATTCCATTTATTTTTTGGTCAGGTTTTTAAAAAGCCTCCCACACAGAAGAAACATCTCTTGACAACTCACTTGAGTATCACACTTCGAGAGGAGCCGTGCAAGACTTCATGAGAATAGTTACTTTCCATTTTGTTGTTTCATCACAATTACAGATGAAGTAGGAACAGAACATCTAATTGATTCTAACAAGTGTAACTGAGAACGCGCCTTTCAATAAGCTTTAATAAACAGAGGAAACGGATGAGAGGAACGCAGCTTTACATACTTGATCTTGATGAAGAACGGTCGTACATTAAAGTGAACAAAGCTGCTGCGTGATGAGATGTTCGTTAGCTGTGCTGTTTACCAATTTATTTGTTTATTTTTTCTTCCTTTGTCTTTGGTCTAACTTGATGTGATGTATTACAAGTTATGTTTCATCTACAACTGTACTTTCAGCGGGGTTGTTTGGCCATCAACATGTGGTTGGGATTATAATGGAAACAGTAAAGTATGATGATGAATAAGATGTGTGTGCTTTGTGTATTTGAAATAACCATTATTTGTATTTTATTACAAGCCCAGTGTCCAAGAACTTCTGTATATGTATGTACAACAAAGTTATACAGCCCAGAGGTAGTACTCTTTATGTATAGGTGAAACGTTAGCATTTGAGGATAAAAAAGTAAATAAACTTATCTGGGATTTTGTAGATTTGTCAAATAACCACATTCAGTGTGGTGATAAGGTTGTTGGACATCTTTTATATAGCCTACAGTAAAAGGTCTACAGGGTTAGATGGAGCATGAAATGGGCAGCTGTTGATGTGCTACTATGAAAGGTGCAAAGGTGTTCTATTTGTACAATTGCTTCACAGAGCATTGAAATCCCTTGACATTTTCTATGTTTCTTGCCGTTGCAATTTGAAGTTAAAATGAAATGAAATGTGTTTTATTTTGTCAACAGCCTTGACACAACAGCAAAACTGAAGACAGGTATTGAAAGTGAAATAAAGACTGGATGGGGCTAAGAGAGTAAATTCTGAAGAACCGGCACATTCTTGTTCCTGAAGAGTTTACTGGGGATTTCCCCAAACATATCATCTCTCTTCACGATTCACAGTAGAAATGATGTGTCATCAATGAACATTATTTTTGCATCTTGGGTCAATTCTCATAGTGAGACTTGGTCAGTTGAGTTGAATGTTCCCGTCCAAGATACATGTTTCCATCTGTCCACACAATAGAGAATATCTCCTCTATCCATATTCAACCACTATTTTACAACACACACATAAAAAAACAAAACACTAGCAGACCCCTCGGGGGAGGGGGGGGGGGGGGGGGGACCTGCCTTCCGAATGTGCAGCACAAGCCAATCTCAGAAAAAGCTGTAGTCTTGACAGCTTCATCAGATGCCATGCACATTATGTTTCCAGCTTTCCTCCAACACGCTGACGGAAGTTTAATGTTCAAGGGAGAGGATATGACCACAAAGCAAGCAGCTATTCAACAAAGCTCTGTATTGCTTTTTTCTTGCTGCAAACCAGTGGAACAAGACAATGTTTCCCAAATGTCATTATATATTTATCAGCATGACAGTGGGCTTTTTTGGTTTTGGTTTTCCTACTGTGGGCAGATATACTGGTGTCATGGCATCAGGAGAAGAGAGTCCTGCAATGATTGATGCTTTCAATAAAGAATCATTCAATTTGACTTCATGTAATCATTTTGTATCCACCAGATACAATGATTAGAGAAAACCTCAATTGATGTTTTTCCACCATTTCTTCCGATTTTAAAATGACACGACGGTTCAAGTCTCGTGCTCTCGAAACACTTGGATATGATCTCACCTGTAGACTGTGACTGGAGGGTTGGCCTTTGCAGAGCAGTGGAATTTCACATGGTTGCCCTCAAGAACAGGCTGAGGCTCCACTGAGAGATTGACAAGTGGGAGATCTAAAAAAAAAACCATAAAGACACAAAGACAACCAATTAAAGAACTGGCAGCTTGCTCAAACATCCTGTAGTGAACTGTATGCCAGAGACAAACGATATATGTTGTTGACATATAAGTGTTAGAAAGAAAAGACATAGCAGACATCCTGGAGAAAGTAGACACCTTATAAATAGTTTAGAAAACATGCTCAAAAGAAAGGAGCCAAACACACTGACATGCTAAATAAAGTTTTCTTCAGGGGACCTACATTTTCCAAATGTTTTTTCTTGTGACCCAAAACTGATGAGGTAGATTTTGTTTTTGTATCTAGCTGCACCACACATACTGTACAGTTGGTAAATATGCTGCTCTTAAAACCACAAGGAAAAGGTGTCTTTATTTAGGATTATCTTAATGTGGCACAATGTGGCAGCATTTAAAACAGTTGTGGCAACTTATCGCAGTTTGTGGCAGCCCCTTTCTCTCCAATAATAGAAGAATAATTTGATGCCCTATTTGTTATCTTTGTGCAACCCACCTATTAGGTCTAGGCCCAGCTGCTGAATAGCACTGCAGTGTGTTTCACAGGTGTGGGAGAGAACATGCTATTTGTATTTTTTCACATTCATTAGCATAGTTATAAGGAGGAAATCAAAAGAAAACTCGACTTGATAATGAGTTTCAGTAAATGGCATTTTGAAAACAGTGAATAGTCCATAGTGCAAATTAAACAATGAGCAACCTCTGTGATACAACACAATTAAAACAATTCTTAGAATAACAAGCAAACAGATTATTCAAATTGAATAACAACTTCATTTTTCCTAATTGACAAAGGTGGGATTCCTTTTGAAGATACATTTTAATTTCCACATCAGTCCCGTCCCATGTGAAACAAACAGCTCTTTACCCCACAGACTCAGAGAATGAATTTCAAGTAGGTGAAGCTA
This sequence comes from Cottoperca gobio, assembly GCF_900634415.1. NCBI lineage: Eukaryota > Metazoa > Chordata > Actinopteri > Perciformes > Bovichtidae > Cottoperca > Cottoperca gobio. Next base: position 4,851,403 of record NC_041367.1, read on the forward strand.
TTTGTCAGGTTTTCTAAAAAAAGAGGCTGGTACTGTGTATTTAGTTGAGAGCTTCAAATGCAGCAAGGTACAATTTCAGTGTATTTTTTAAAATGTTAATGGGGAATCAGGTGGATGGAGAATTTCCTATTAAAAACAAAATCTTAGCCGTCAAGGAAACCAAACATTGTCCGACACGGTTCGTCACGGATTTTCCTTCTCTATTTAACTTTCTAAATGTTTTCGCACAATTAGCTAACATGGGTGTCTCGTGTGTACATCCTTGGAAAACAGTCTGTATAATTCAATCTGTAAGGCTGAGTGTGAATTGGGCACTTCCATTCATATTTTAAATGACCTTAACCCCATGGAATACTACTGGAAATACACACTGTGACTTCCACAGACTCAACCTCTACAGCACCATAGCCGTGTGCCATTTGAGGTACCAGTGATACACAGGACAGGCATCCTGGGCAGTTGATTAGTCACATAGGGAAAGAGCTGGTTCTGGGTTTTTGAAGCTGGTGCAGCCATCTGTTTCAAAGGTGTACTAAGTCTATCTCCTCTGTGTTCAATAATACTAATGTACTAACTGGGGACTGTGTTTGGATGTGGATGAATAGCAGTAGTGGGCATGGAGATCCACACAGAATTAAAGAAGCACACAAACAACGCTGTAATGAAGCCAAACAACACGATAGTTATGGAGAGTGATTCTGTGTGTGTGTGTGTGTGTGTGTGTGTGTGTGTGTGTGTGTGTATGTGTGTGTGTGTGGGCATGAAGTGTAGCAAAAAATGTTTTTTACCCTGTGGCTGTGCAGATGCTCTGGGCTGGCTCAGCTGCCACAAAGCCCCAGAGAGGGAGGTGGTCCAGGTGCCGTATTCCTCCCGACTCACACACACCAAATTCCCTATCAGGAGACTTATTTCTCTCTTAGACTGTTGCCCCCCCCCCCACCACCCACACCACCAGCAACCACCTTACCACTTTCAAATCCATGAGCTCCACCTGTGCCAGTTCTCCCCAGGCCAGTAAAGAAAACAAAAACATTGTGGATCCTGGAAGACTGAAGGCCACAGTGAACCACCAAGTCTTTCTCGGTACTGAGCAGCCATCTGTGTGTGTCTGTGTATTTGCATGTGTAGGCACATGTTTAAGGCGGATATGTGTGCATATGAAAGGGCATGTGGGTGTCATTATAAAACAGAGAACCTATCCAGGCCTGGAGCACAGTAGGTGTTTTCAGCATCGCAAGCGGTTAATTGCTTGGACAAAAATGTGGGAAGAGGGAACCTCAGGGGCAAAATGACAGATGTGGTAGTGGTGGAGCTGGTAATAAAATCCAACAGAAAGCTGGAGAGTACTGAGAGAAGCAGGCATAAGAAGAGAGTGAGGGAGATGTGGAGGGCGTGTCTGAGCCAATAGACACAGTGTATGTGTAGGAACTAATTGTAGAAGCTAATTCACAAGCCTTTCTCTCTAAAAGTGTTTCTATATTGTACTTTTAAATCCTGCCAACCCTTTTCTCTGGTCTTCTCGCCAAGAGACTTCTAAGGACACAAATGTTCATTACTGTCAATCTGGCTTCTAATTACCATTATTTTCAAATGATTGAGGCGTTTGGACTGACCCTCCCTTTAAAAAAGACCCCAGTCCCGCTCAGCGAGGGGTAATGTCACGACTGCTTTACATCTATTTCGAAGTTAGACGAAGCAATTTGTTGGATAGTTATATCTCCCAGAAGAACCACAAGCAAAGACAGCGATGGGAGCAACAGCTGTCAAAAGTCTGCCAGCAAAACCCTTTGGTGTGAATCAGGGACAGTCGCTTCTCTAACCCTTTGACCCTTCAGATATGACAGACATCTACTTAATAAAGAAGCCCATTTGCCACTTTGATGTATAAATGCATGAGCTACTGAGCGAGCGAATTTGAGGAATCATGGAACAGCACATCAATATGCAAGATTGTTAATTCCTCCCGTTCGTCAAGGGGGAGGGAAAGAGGGGAGGAAGGATGGATGAATAGAGGGAAACGGGGATAGTGGGACTGATCGGAGCTACAGTGAAAACAACAGGATGAATGGGGGGGGTGGTGTTATACTTGGCCGACAGCTTTTGATCGGTTGGTTCAAAGTAGAGACCAGATGGTGTTTTTTGGAACTTCCAACTTCTCTCTGTTTACTGGAGATAGTGCCAACATAAATTGTTTTTTCCCCTTTTCTTAAAGCTCATTTTCCAATCTCTCCGGGTCACCGTAGACAGCTGTTCTCCAGTAGGACCAGCCTCAAACTCCAGGAATGTCGGCTGCTTCTGAAGGATGGGGAAGCTGTTTGTGGGCCATCCGCTTGTGGCTTATAGCCTCAGCAATATGGACACACTGTCATACGACTGGCTGAGTGGAATACTTGAGGGAAGAACAGACTGACTGAGAACCTGAGGTCCAGCATATTGATCATGAGATATTCAACCGTGGAACAGCAAAGAATTCACTCACTTTAATGAAGGCAGATGTTCTGCTATTTACACATCTGTCTAAATGTGTGCACGAGCATTAACTTTTGCAACTGATCCAATCCAAAGAAAGTCGTCAAAGCTTTGTTTACAGCATCTGATACACTTTCAGGGCATTGGAAGTGTGATATCGGTATTGCGGCACCATTAGAGCTTAGTCTAATGTACAGACAAATCCAGAGCCTTTAATGCTCTCTTATCTTTACACTCTTTTCCTCTCACTCTCCAATTCTGTCATCTCCCTTCAGATGAATTTGCCATTATCTGCTTGATTAGGCAGGCAGAGCATGTAGCTGCTCCCAAAAACAAATCCTCCCCAATTGCACATCTGCATGTTCTTTATTAATTAGTCTCAACAAATGGCATTCATCCCCCCCCCCCCACACGGCTCAGCTTGTTTGCAAGGCAAACACACAGAGAATCTTGGCTTCGCTCGTCCCTCGCTGCATTCATTTCCCACTATGTGTTTGAAAGTGTGTTTTTCTATGTGGGGCAATGCTCTGCGGATATGCAGCTGGACTAGAACACATTTGAGAAAGATTTTAAGTTGTGTGATGAGTGGGATGAAACTGTGGCATCAGAATCATCTTTCACTAGCAGTGGTGTTATGCTGAGGGGTAGCAGAGTTTAGTGATTAAAGTCCAAAGGGCATAATGCAAGAGAAGTCATGCCGCTGGAGGAAACAGCATCAGGGGGTAGCCTCCCCTCTGCTATCAAATAATTACAGTGTGCTAATGGACTGGTGTGGACAACTGAAGTCAGCAGTCTATCCAGGGTTCTGAATCACCTCGGTTGGCGCTAAATCCCTCTCATTATGGCAACATCACCTGAACATACTGTATTTAGATGCTAATTTGTCCAACCCTTGGTCAGATAACTCTGTACGAACTTCTGTGGGAATGAAAATGCTGAGGTGGATGTAAATCATAAGCATTAAAGTCATGATAAAATAAAATAGCGTGGTGAAATGCATTGGATTTCAGGCTGGTTTAAGCTGTAGAGCAGTGTGCTCGGTGGTGTTTAGATTACTCTCATTTGGATTGCTCCGAGGATCGAGCAGAGAGAATATAGGGCACCTAGACTTAGAGGTGAGCAGAATACGAAATGTTGAGAAGGGCAGACTGGCTGAGAAGATTTTAATTACTTTTGTTGCCATTAATATTATCTCACTAATACGATCAATTAGAAAACTCCGGGCAGGAAAATAAACGAGTCTATTAATTCTAAATATTGGGACTTGCAACAGGAAATGCCAGCATTTATTCAGAGAGTGTAAATGCTCAGTGTCCACGTTCAGGGACATTTAATTTATTGCTGTCTTATTGAGAGATAGATCAGGGCATCGATATCATTTGTTTTTGCCAGACACCCTGTATTAGATAGCTGTCAAGTCAACATTTCTTACTTGGTATTAGGAAAAGGGAAATGTTACGACGCTTAAAGCTGTATCATGCAATAAAAGCAAATGCTGCTTTTACAAGACTCTATGCTCTAAACATTGGACTTCGACAAGTGGACCTGAGTGTACCTAGCTTTGGCTTCATACCCCTGAACAAAAAATGGGGTAAAATATGTACCCAACGATAAAAAGGGACTTCCAAGCCAACAAATGATTATGATGCAAGTAAAAAAAGGCATTAATCCCTCCATCTTTGTTACAGCAGGACTGGTGTACAGTGTGTGGACAACTTAATCATAGAGTTCTGGCAACAAATAGAAAATCTTTATTTGTATTATTTGTTTGATTCTCAGAAACTGAAGCTACCCTTTTTGATTCGCCATCAGCCAATCATACGTTACTAAATTTAGACTCTAGCTCTTGCAAAAGGCAAACAAGTATCATAGCGCTTTAAATGTGGATGGCAAGTATCCAGCTACACTATGAGTGATGAATATGTGAATAATTGCACCAAAATATAAGCAGCACCCAACAGACCTCAGTGTCATTTAAAAAGCCACAAGGGGAAATGTGGTAATGTCTGACGTAGCCAACATCACAACTTATGCTGAACATATTTTATATCGGCGCTGACCACACTACATATGCATTTCTAGAAGCATTTAACTCTGCCAACCCGGATTGTTAAATCATGATTTGCTTCCTGCTGTACAATAGAAGAAGCACCCAGCACAATTGAAAAAGAAAAAAAAGAGAAGAGATTGTCAAGTGTTACATTTACTTCACAGGCTGACATGGAGCACCTGAAGAAACCATTGCCTTGATAGGCAGCGTGATGGCTTTCTGTGAGAGAGGCTCACTAAGAGAGTCGCATAGTGCAGGAGAAATAGAGGTTTTTCTGTTCCCCCTGCTCTCCTGTCTGGTCTTCTTCCATTGCCTGACAGAGATGAACACTTTTTAAATAAGTGAGCTAGGTTACCACAGATTCTGACCATTAGTTTTCAGGTGAAATATATTCTGTTGACAGCTTTTCTGGCAGTGCAGGGTTTTGGATTACATCATTTAGGTGCTTTTTCTTAAATGATATTATTAACTTTAATATGAAAATCAAGTTCACATGGAAACTGTGAGCGATAAGATCTTGGGTGTGTGTTTGATTTGTGATGTCGCCCAGTCCTTTCTCCCATCTGTCTCCCCTGCGTTGTGTGTTGTCTTCTGCAGGTGTGAGCTCATTTCAGAGTCTGTGAGTCTGCGCCGTGTCCATCCTAATCTGTGCTCACTATCCGACTGTGTCCCAATTCAGGCTCTGGATCCGCCAAAGTCTGCATTTCTAGACTACTTCAGACAGGCAGACAAAGCCTGTTCCATTAAGAAAAGAAAACTCTTCTCCTAATGAGTCCAAGAAACCCACATGTCTAAATTTGGAGGCTATTTCCAGGAGAGACACTTGAAAACTATTGAATAATCTTGACCGTCAGATCTGCTTCAGACTGGCCTTCAGATCATTTAAGGGCTCACCGTCTTTGGTTGCATAAAAGAGGACACAGCCTTTGTGTGCTGCCTTCTCTGTAACAACAGCAGCTTCCCATCAATATTTACTACCCAGTTGTCCTACCATCCCACCTTCTGTGTGGGAGGTGTGGGGGGGGGGGGGAGGGGGGGGGCAACCACATAGCCCAGACCTATCCAAACCTATGTGCTTTTTGGTCTTTCAAGATAAGGAGGTCAAGTTTCATCTGCTACTGTTCCATCATTTATTCATCCAGCACCTGTTTTTTTTTATTGTTGAAGAAAAATTGCTTCTCACGAGACTTCTTCTTTGCAATGCAGCTCATATTTAAGTGCTTTACTGATTTCCAACCTCACAATACTCCTTCCTTACAATGTCCTCGTAGTAAACCGACTTAATCTAACGCAAAAGTAGACATACGTAAGACACAATCTGGAATCTGAATAAACCTTCATAATGCCATGTCTCTACAGTGGATACTAATATATTATATATACTTAGTGTTAGCTGCATGTGTCTGCAGAGCACTTTGCAGTTCAGTGTTTTGCTCAAAGCGTGGATATGGTGTACATCTGCACCACAGCTTATATTTGTGTATCTTTGAAACATGCAATGCTGTTGTTGAGCCAAGAACCTTGTAATTGAATAAGGCAGCATTGAAATACAGCAAATTGATGCCCAACACGACTGAATCAAAGTTCAATTACAACACGTTTCATTTCAGGAGAAGCTTAATTTGAAAGTGGTTCTTAGTACAAACTCCGGAGGCTCTGCTGAACTGTGCTGAACACTTTACCTGTCAAGTCTGAGGAAGATGCTGCGGGGAGTGAGAAGGAGGGAGAGAAACAAGAGGCTAAGCCTTGTGGGAGACAATTTGAATCTCGACAATTAGTCTCTGCTGTCGCTCAGTTTGATCTCACGCTGTGAAAAATGTTGTCGGGAGCTTTAATTGTGTAAAGAGCACATTTTGGAATGCTAATTAGAAATCTGCTGCACTCATTTTTCAGGGTTAAATCATACATTCAGAAGCGAGGATGATGCTATGATGGCAAGCATTTATCACAGACACATCATTATACATGGTGACAAATCAGTTTACATGTGGGTAGACTTCCCTCTCTGACTGCATGACAAAAAAAAAGGACGAGGACAAACTGCAAGGGTTGCAAACACTAACAACTGTTAATCATTTTTACTCCCGCGCCTGAGTTGGCCTGATCGTGCCGTGCCCGCTCTTTCCATGCTTGCCTCTTGTGGTGCACATAATGAAAAGAATGGAGCCGTCAGTCATATTGACTCTCTAAATAGCATTTTCTGCTTTATTAGTCATACTTAATGGTGGAAGGGGCCATGAGTGATGCACAATCCCTTTGTTCAAAGCCCCTCTCTTACTGTGAACGGTTCTTGATCGAAAAAAGATTCCCTGACAATTGAGGCTGAATGTGTTTTACACGCTGGGCTTACTTTGCCTATTTTAGAGGGGAATTGTGCATGCTTTCATCAAAAAGATTGATGGCATGAGCAAGGAAACACAAGAGGTGGAGACAGTGTGCAGAGCACAACAGCCAGCAGGTAGTTGGACCAAAAAAAAATGACAATCTCATTCATTTTTAGATGGACAGCTCCTTTTGATATTTTATCATAACACACAAAAAGTGATGCATCATCAATCCATCCACCCCCCTACATGGTATGAAAGCAAAATAGAAACCAATTATAAATATCCATCAGAGCCTAAAATGAATCCTAGATGTTTACAGAGTGTTAGTCACGTATGCCTGTCAGACAGTTTCACGCCTATACATGTAAGAAATACCTGAAATACTGAGGAATGCATGTCATAAGCACATTTTCTTCCCGCCCTATCTCCGCTGATTGATTAACGAGGGACTTCAAAAAGCTAAAACTTTAAAAAACAAACCTGAAGAGTAAGAGGAGTAAGAGAGACGCTGAAAGGTATAAAGAAAGAGGAAGAAGAGGTATGCTCACGCTGGATGTCAATTGTGACACTGGTCTCCTTGCCGTTGGGAACCGCCTTGTTAGAGGCTTTGCAGACGATCTGCTGACCTGTCTCGATGTTGGAAGACGATAGGTACAGCGTGCTCACGGTGCTTTCCCTCCGTCCATCCCGCAGCAAGGTCTGCAAACAGTGAAGCAAAGGTTGAGTAAAGTTGAAAAACAAAACGCAGGCGGTGGTGTGGATGAGGCCTCTAAATCTAGACCACATGGTGTGAACTGGATTGCCATGCTTGAACCTTGGATTTTCATACTTAATAAACAGAATCTCCACGTGTTTTGATATTGGGCGGTCCAGCCAAACTCTAGAGTCCCATACATATTGGGTTGTGTTTTCAATAGCTCAGATTCAGTTAAATGATATACAAACAGAGGAAAGACATGGAACAAACAGTTCACCAGATGAGCTTTGATGGATAAGGTGTAAACCTGGGAGAAAAAAACAACAACAAAACAGCAGCACATTCATGAACACACACATCTCGTCCCTTGGGGGGTGACAGGCACACCCTCAGAACACTCGAGCCTGTAGTTTTACTGCAAAGCTGATTGATATGAAAAAAAGAAAAAAGTAGGAATATGTTTTTTGAGCCTCTTTTGTGTGTCTGTAGAGCTGCGCACTAGTGCATGGCTTGTCATACTCCACAAAGGAAATCAATCTTCTTTTCAGCGCTCATCCTCTGAGCCCTACATTGTGGAAGCCATCTGGAATCGGTTGGTAGCGCTCAGTAGCTCTCACTCTCCCCAAAAAATGCTCTGGGGAGGGCTCCGGGAGTCTATGTTAACCAGAACAAAGTCACTGACTAGAACAAATTGCGTGGGCAACGGGGCACAGTGTGGTCAACCACAAAGTCAAGATGCATTTCCCTGCCATCTATTTAAAGGAGGCTCATTGTAGCTTAGTGTCTTTGAAGAAAAACAATGGCCTTCCATAGCAAAGTACATCAAATATCTTTCTGATATACAAACAGAAATGCTGACCAAAGGGAGCTCGCACTGGACTTCATTTCATTTACTTGGATTCTTATAGCACACAATACAGCGAGAAAATATTCACACCTCGACTTCTATGCAACATCTCCATATGTTATGAAGCTTTACTTAATGTGCAACAGGTTGGAATATAAACCTGATGTTCTAGAGAGGCACACACGGCAAGCGTACATTACCGTATATTAAAGTGTTGTAAGAAAGTCCAAGAAAGCTAAGCAGAATATACTATATATATATATATATATATATATATATATATATATCAACCACTGTAATCACTACCTGTTCACAAGCCGAGTCAAACTGTGGTTTGTTGTCAGCGTACAAACAGGTGGTAGTTATCTTCTCATTTCTATGCAATGCTTTCTTTTCAATACAACTGCAATCTACCTGCGTGCCCCTTTTCTTAAGGTTACTGTAATCTGAATAGTATAATTAAAACGTCATTAAACCTGTAATTCAGACGTCAAGAAATTTTAAAAATAAATATTTTTATCCAACCACTTTAAGTACCGAAAGCCACCTCTTAAGTCGCAGTAAAATGTCTGCGGTATCGGACTGATATTATAGATGCCATTCATGTTCTAGTGAAGCCCATCTGTATGTGAAGAACCATGTGATGAAATTCATAGTTGTGCGCAAGTCACTTCTAAAGCAAAGCGCATTAGCTGTCAGACGTGGGATATGTCAATGTAATATCCTTTCTGACACAATCAGGATTGTTTCCCCCGTCGCTCTGGATCTGTCTGAAGTCATTAATCTTAGAAAGGGGTTAGCTGTCTGCTGCATTGAATTCAACACCATGCCACATTACAATTTGATACATTTTCATATCATAGCCTGGAGCCCAATGCGAAGAATATGCTCAGTTGGGAGGAGTGGCAAGAGTAAAAAGGTAGAGATGGAAAGGGCTGCTTTTGTTCCCAGGTATATTTTAAGCTGCATCAGGTGATTTCTGAACACTAAAGGGAAAAGGAGACAAAGCAACACGCAGCAATGAGCCAAACTATTACTTGTCAAGTTGATTAATGCAAACATTAGCAGCGACGGGAGAATCCCACTGGCGCTCTCTTTTTGACAAACTGTTAAATTCAGGTTGAACATTTGCCGGCTTTTAGTCTTGGTTGGGTCTCTGCCCATCTACTGCACTTTGTACTATGTTGTGGGGGTATACTTTTTTTAAATGTTGGGATGGATTAACAGCTACCAAGTTTACCAGGACATAACAATAGCTAACCTAGCTTAAAGCCGCAGCAGCCAAGCCAATCGCTAATTTAGCAAGAAGGTGACCTGTCAGCAGAACAGCAGACGGTGGCTTTAAGAAGCCTATCAATCCTGATTATACTAATTAAAAAAAACAGCTGAACCAAATGGATTATCTACTAAATAAAAATGAAAGTGTTTCCAGCAAAGCTAATTCAGTTTTAGCCCTAAACCGGCACCGTGTTTACTGTGAACCTCTATTCTACTTACAGATTTTAACAGTGCTGGTAATCCATACGTTAACCTTTCAAATGGTGATCATGTAGGTAAGTGGATTTAGTAGAAAGATTGGACTTTGTTTACAATTTTGTATAAGTATTTTGATAATTATAGATCAACAAGAAAATAAACAGTTTTTTAAATCTAAAGAAAAACAAAAAATGCCAAACTTTGAGAATGGAATAGAAAATAGGGTAATATATAACTTAAAGAAATACCATAATAATTTGCTGGCTAACATACACATTTACAAATAATAATTATAATACATAAACATAATAATAATAACAGGCTACTAGCAACCGTGCACTATATATTCACCATATCCTGTAAGCTCTCGTGAATATTACACATGTGTAGTATATATATTTATAGATAGTAGTTTTTAAACTAAATTATCAGAGGAGGCTACTTTTTAATAAAATACTAAATTATAATACTCTGCATTAAAATACATGTTTGGCTGTAATGTCTTCAGTCCAATAAATCCCTGTAAGGAAGGTGATGTCTTGCTGAATGTGTTTGATATGCAGGATCCCTTTAGGGATGGCGCTGAATTTACCAAGTAAGCAAAAGCTAATAATTTATACATCATTAATATTCTGCTAACCATCCAACACGCCTTTGATTTGCTATCAAATGTATCTCCGGGTGCTTTTCAATCAGCCATTTTAAATTCTGGACCACACAAAGGTTCTTTAACTAAAACAGCAGATTTCTTTAACATTATACTTTACTGTATGTTTATGTGAAGTGAAAATAGAACTTTTTTTTAACCATGGTCACAAGGAGGTTAAATTGGTTTCTTTTTTTAATCTTAACTCGCCACTTACCTCAAAAAAGATTATTTCAAAAGTTGTTAAAAGTAATTAATTGAAGTGATCTATATTTCAGAACACCCTTTTAATCTTAACCCTGAATCCATCAGGTTAATTAGCTTGACAAATTCATTTAAGATCCTTTAAAAGTCACCACAATGACTTCTAATCCTATAATGTTGAAGGTAAAGAGCCCTTTGACTTAATATTCTCCTCTACTGCTGGAAAAACTATTCGTGTCTCATAATGAATAAACGTTAACAGGTTTAATGCCTACTCACATTTTAATAGGTTACTTTATTTGTAAGTATTTTCACACCCTGTTACTCAATAGGTGTGACGATTAAAATGCAATAAAGTGCTCCAATTACAAAAAAGACTCTCGAAGAGGAAAGGAGAAAAGTAATGAAACTGTGAGGCGGAAAAAAAGCGGCTGCTTTAAACACTTGAAGGGAAAGAAGTGTGGAAAAGAGGAACGGATTGGACACAGAAAAAGGGATAATCATTTCTTCTGCTGAAAATGATATCAATCAACAGTAGAAGCGTCATGTAAACAGCAAAACAATTTGACTTCAAAGCGGAGACTGTACGCAATAAAGAACACACCACATTATGCTCTTTCCAGCAAGAATATCTCATAAAAATGGCATTTAAAAAAAAGATGTTCCAAACACTGAGATGACTCCCCAGGTCACCTCTCAGCGTTCAGAATTGTTTGTTTTTTTAGCACATTGGGGGAGGGGAATACCTCAGGTTTTTCAAAATGATTTGTGCAAAAGTATCATAGAGCAAGTGCTCAAACCTCAAACACCAGAGCTCAGACCTGGAGGCAGTCCTTTGCTATTTGCCGTTGAGCAGATGGGACACGAGTGTTTGATGGAGGAGAGAACATTATTCATTAATTTCCTCTGCCCATATTCTCACAGCTAGTCTTTATATTTGAACCATTCAACTTACTGTGACACGCTTCTGGCACTTAATTATTCGGGGAGTCCCCTATCCTAACGTTGTGTTTATTGAAAGCTACCCTCACTAATGGTACACACTGTATTACTTCAGTGACTCTCTTACATGCAAAAAACCAAACACACATTTGTGTTAAGCGATGGCTTTAATCATACACTTTACTCCATAACCACTCGTCCAGGAAATAGTTTTCTAGGAGGTCATAGAGATGAGCTTTCGGAGGCCTTAGTGGGAAATCATCTTTGGGTCAGAACTATCATTAGATGTGACACCATCAGGAAAGCCATTTCTGTGAATCCTCCACCACATCTGCTCACATTAGTCCTCTTGATCTGCGGGATATGAGAAGACCATCAGAGCAGATGATTATGCTTACAAAATGTCCCCCTACTGCTCTTCGATACCACCCCCAAAAAAAAGACTCATCTTCTTTTAATCGAACCCATTGCTTTTTAATGGAAGGCAATAGAGATGAGAGAGAAGACATACTTGGGCTCAGATACGTGAGCATCCAGCACAGCACAGAATGTCCTCATATCTGCCTTCGCTCTGAGAGGAAGTGAGGGCAGGAAACGCACTCTCCGCCCACCATTAGGAAGCGGCACCTCAAGCAATCACTTTAAAATCGGCCTGGTGCCGTACCCCAGCCCAATCAATGGCATTTATCTGGTCTTTGAAAAAAGCCGATAATGGGATGAGGCAGCGCAGGGAGCGAGGGGAAGGCGGGGGAGGTGTCGGCGCTCTAAAGTACCTGGTGTCTTTATGTCGTTTGTTTAAATGAAAATAGAACATGACAGTTTTGATTGCATGAATAGCCTTAAGGGTGAGTATCAGTTGAAAGTGTACGGGGTCAGGTGATCATGCCACCAGGCTGGTGTGAACAGAAGCTAACGTGTGCCACGGCATCAAAAGTGGGAAGACAGTCTGTCAGTGAGAATCACGACGCGCCGCGAAAAGGTTCAGGCAGATTCCAGAAGAGAAAGTGACATAGTAGATTTAGTAGAACAGGTTGAGAAGATGAAGAGAGACAAATGCCACTGAAGGAGGAGATCAAAACACCAGAGAAAAATGTAAAGTCACTGATAGTTCCCCGGTCTCGCCATCTGCTTGTCTGAGTTGATTTGTACACTGGGAAAAAAAAGGCCAGCCATCTTTTTTTCGGAATCAAAACACAACCTGGATTTTCAAGGGATTTCACTTCAAAACGCAGTCTGGATGCTGAGGTAAACGCCCACCAATGACTCAGACAGTCACTCTCAGGCATCTCATGAGTGTTTAGCACTTTTGCAGTAGTTATTTACAGCAAAGCAAGACGTGCTTAGATGCATAACAAGCTTTGAGAGGGTTAGGGTTAGGGTTAGGGTTAGGGTTAGGTTTGTAACCCTAAAAAGAGAATAAATGTAAAGCCACCGTGCAACCTTCGCCCTCGATCCCACCGCAACCCCGCTCCCAAACCTCGTGTGACACACACCTCTATGCTTACCTTGGAGTACATGGCCCCATTAAGGACCTCTCCATTGCGGATCCAGATGATGGAGGCTGCCGGCTTGGCGTTGTCAGCATGGCAGGTCAGATTGAGTGGGTCGCCAGCCCTTAGGCTCACCACCGGCCCCCCGCTAATGACTGGGTCCTCTGGGGGAACTATCGATACAGACACAGAGAAAGAAGGGACTTTAGCCACATGATAAACATACGATAACTGCATATTATTTGGAAACCCATATGGATTGCGTAACTCACATTAAATACGGGCTATTAGTAAAGTATATAGATATGTAATCGAGTTATCGTTCAATGTGTGATATGCATTTTGTTAAATGATGGCATACTGGCCAGTAATGACTTCTTTGTATACATGTAACTATCAGTTTGATGTTTTGCTTTTCCACTTAATTATAATAGTGAAAGTCCGAACAACACAACAGAACAATTATTAACAAATAACACCTGCAAGGATTTGACTGCATGACGCCTAACCTCATCATACAGTCAATTCTCTTATAATGAGAGTGCTTATGATGCCAACGAGGGACAACATTTCAGTTAATTGAATACAAATGACTTTTCTTAAGAAAATAAAAGCCGCGGTTACACATAGGGAAGGTAATGACTTCACAGTGAGACACAGATTCACCCTGTGCCTAATCGAAAACTAGCATTAGACGGTGCAGTTTGGGACACGGAAAGCTTTACACAAGTCACAGCGTGACTCTCTAAATAACAATCAACTCTTCCATCAGTCAGAGAAGATGAGCTTCCCCCACTATACATAATACACACAGGAATGTCAGCATTAAATGTGATTCAGTCAATGTATAACCCCCCTCAGACACACAGACGTACATTTCCTCTCTCATTTCTCCCCCTATAAGCTTTGACAAATACAACAGAGAGACGAATGCATCACAACAATGCTATATGTGCCTCACAGTGGCACTGATCAAAGTCCTTCTCCTGTCTTACACACGAGCTGATCTGGTTGTTTGTTTTTTCTTCTTTTTCTATAACTGAAACTGCAGTGAATTATTGATTGACCTGAGTGCTCATTACAATGCAGATCTGGGGCAAGATGAAATCAAAGGCTGCAGACAGCTGCCATATTCCCTTGGAAAAGCATCATGATTGGAAAGAAGGTTATTATGGAGTAGATTTGTGCTGTCAAACAGCACGGAGATCAATGAAAACAGAACAAATGTAATTGGGAAACTGTTTTGTGCATTTAACGGCAGACATAAATGAGAGTGTTGTGCCGGAAAAGCTTAATAACATTATTATATGTTGCTCACTCTTCATTTAAACTTTGCCCTAACTTTACATAATTCATTTTTAGTTTTAATTTGCTGTAAATTAGTTTTTTTAATTATCAAACAAACCTATAGTTTGATATCAGACTTAGAAAACTGCTTTTAATAATAATAATATAATATAATAATATAATAATAATAATAATAATAATAAATTAGATTTGTATAGCGCTTTTCTAGAAACTCAATGACGCTTTTATTTTAATAATATTTTTTAATCCTTAAGATTTTTATTAAATCAAACCAGCATTAGATTTATTTATCGTTGGCATTTTTTCCAAAAGTAGCTATTAAATGTATATATATATATATATATATATATTACTATATACACATTCATACAATATATATATATATATATTATTATATATATATATATGATATAAATACATATATATTATATATATAATATATAATATATATATATATATATATATTATATATATTGTATATATAAATAATATATATATATATATACAATATATATATAATATATATATTATTATAATCTTGTATATATATATATATATATAAATATATATATATAATATATATTATATATCATATATATATAGTATATATATTAAATATATACTATACTAATATATACTTGTATACATATACAATGTATATATTGCACAAATATATTTTTATACATATGTATTTATATTATAAATAACATAATCATTTTAAGAGGTAGATTTTAGTCTAGACAAGCTCATCTTAGTTTTCAAGTGCTGTGGTTAATTAGTGCACTCCAAAAACACATGGAAACTATTTGTTTGTCTAATTTACCAGACTAACCATCAGCACCACACATTTACAAGGAGCTCAGGACTGAATCGGACCACCGTGGGCTCAGTGACGTCTGGAATACACCACACTAATACCTCTGACCTGGACCAGTGGATCTGCAATTTCAAAGAAGATTCCCACTCGCGAGCTGCTATTGTGTGTTTGAGTTTGAAATGCGGAGTTAATTCTGTCAGGCTTCCTTTCATCTGGTCGTCATTATTATGCGAAGGGTTGGGAGAGGTAGAGGAATCTCAGGTCAGCACTAGCAGATCAGACAACAGAGTGCTGATCTAGGCAAGTAAGAAAGAATCTGTGAGAATGTGGTCACCTTCTGGTCCTTCATCAGCAGTTGGAAACAAGGTCAAGGAGATCGCATTCGTTTTTTTTCCTTACGCTAAGAATAGAAGCTTCTGCATGATATGCAAATGAGACCGGGAGCATGTGAAAAGCATTGTGAGCCGGGAATCTCAAACAGCTTCTCCCATTTGTCATTAAGGAAAATGAACAAAAAAGTGAAGCTCGGTGATAGCGCGGAGACGGTTGATTGCAAAGATTCAGCGTTATTGGCTTACTGTCAATGCTCTCTTGCACACATGACTGAAACATTAATTAAATGTCAAGCATATAAGGCGGCCGTAAAATACTTATTTTATGGAGAGGGGGAGATTAGAAAGGAAAGTCTGACAGCCTGTGACTGATAGGACACAGAGTTGACGTGAGGTGATTTTCCTCTTACAAGGGCTCACAACTCTCAGAGAACGAGCGACCGGGGGCTTATTTGTTCTCTCGATAGAAAATATTCCTCCCATACACATATTTGACCATAGGTGTCTATACATAGGTGCTACAGGGTCAGAAAGTGACACCGCTAATGAACGTGGAGGAAAGGTTAGGCCTGTTTGCAGTAAGTGACCTTTATAGTCTCCGTCGTCCACTATTATTCACCTGGTTGTTTTCCAGTGAGGGACGTCAGAGCGAGAGGAGTTTATGATTTTGTGTTTAGTGGAGTTACATGGCAGAGAGGTGACAAGGCAGACCAAAACAGAGCAGCGCTACACTTCCAGGTCATGTCCCCCCCCCGGATGGCCACCTGCCAGCGAGACACTGAGGGCGAACGGTGAACAGACAAGGAAGAAGACGGACACGCCTGGCTGCCTCCACCCTGCAGCCAGACCTTCGTATGTCTCCGTCATCCATTGGGTTTGAGGTCTTAATAATCGCGGAGGGTGCCAACGCAGGTGACAGTTTGTGGCAGCCTTGACTCAAATTGTTTTCTGTGTAACTAGCACAGCGTGTGCTCCTTTTGGCATCTTTTTTTTTTTAAATCACAGTCATTAAAGAGCATGGAAAAAGCCTCTCACCCAGGTTACACTTAATTACACAATAGCCCTGCAAAGGAGGAAACTTTTGTGCTCTTGTTCTTGGCAGGTGAACACCTTTATTTCTGCACAGGAAATGGGAGGATTTGACCAATAACCCAACATTTATTGAATAAAAATGAATGAGCAGGAAAGAGTCAGTGAAATTGATATTTTAGTCTTTTTCTTCATCTGAGATTTTCCACTGATCCTGCCGTATGACTGCCAGGTCTGACAGTTATACAGAGGCCAAGCCTTGAACTTGAATCAGCCATCATCATTACTGGGCTGTTTGCAAACTCGGCAGTCCCTAATGGTTCTAAATTAGCTCTTTACTGCAGCCATTCGATGGACTTGGCATAAGTAGTGTGGTCAGTGGTACAGATTGATCTCTCCTCTTTAATTACAGGCTGACTCACTGCAAACCCTGCTCCACTCACTACTTTCTTCTTGGGGATAATAATATAATCTCTTTCAACACTTTCACAAAATTTGCATTCTCCTGTGCAGGCACAGACATGGACATTACTGGCGTGCACACAGATATTCATACGTATTTCAGATATTGCAGATCAGTGATACATGAGTTTGTGTTTGTCTGTATTACTCCAAGATGTGGTTTCAACTTAAGACTTTAAAATAGCCGAGAGATACATCATTACTTTTATCATTTGATAGAGTTTGTTAGGTTGGACCCATGACTTTATGTAATTGTACGTTTTTAAGCTCCAAGCTGTCATTTTTTTTTGTTTGAGGGAGAAATCCAATTGGTCGGTCACAACATACATTAACCTATCTCGTCCCCTAGATGGGTGATTCCACAATTTTGTGTGAAGGCTACTAACATTTTACCGTCTCCTCACACAGTCTGAGATAAGACTTCATTTATGTATTTCTGCAAATCTACTAATGCTAAAGATATCTGACTATAAAGCCCACCTTGGTCACCTCAGTCAAAAAAAAGAGAAAAAGACAAAGTGATGTCAGAAAGCCGTGTTGCAGTGAGATCATTTACTTTTACTGCATAATCAAAGATATCCATAAATGAGACCAAGGCATATTGATGTGTAATTAACTCAACAGCGCAAGGTGGTAAGTCCGTCACCTCCGAGAGAGGCCTGTATAAACTCTGGGGGTCATAAAGATGCCTTATGTCCCTTTAATATATATGAATCCCCCAAACGCAGAAGATAAAATCCTTCAAACACAAAACATAAAACTTGAATTTATGCGAGGGGAAGCTGACAACCGTGCGCTGAAGTTGGCTGAAAAGTCCTCTTCGGTCCGAGTTGCTGATGTTGAACCTGCTGGGTTTTCCATGCCAAACCAATATTGGGGGAACTTCTCCAAAGCAGCAGCAGCAGCAGATGAAATCCTACGAGCACCCTGGCTTTCCAGGAGCGTGAGCAAAGGAAAAAAAAGCAATTTGGAGGAGGTGAATGAATGAGATAGGGCTCCTCGCAAGGAGGCTGCATGGCGTAGGGAAGGGGAGGCTGGCAATGCGTGGCTGCTGCAGTGCCATGCTTCAGCAGACGTGTCCTGAACAACAATGAGCTCCCTGACTTGCCTGTCTATTTCAGAAGAGTGCCTGCACGGGCCGCCTGTCACCCTATTGCGACAGCTTGCAGAGTTTGTGATAGATAGATCAGGGGAGAAAAAAAAGATAAAAAAAAAAAGGAGTAGAGAGGAATACCCAGCACAGGTGGATACAAGAGACATGCGTGGCTCACTGGCCCAAATCACCGGCCCTCTTCAAGTGCTGTCAGTGTACATCTGTTTGAAAGCCAGACGATCCTAAGACATGTGTGGCACACACACACACACACACACACACACACACACGTGAAGAGAGAAAGATTACGAATGAAGGATTGAAAAAGGAAGTGGAAAAAGAAAACATTTTACGCTCACTAAGTCGTTCACAGATGGCAATCACAAACAGTACGGCAGACTGTACAGAATGTAGACCCCAAATAAAAAGGGAGGCAGAAGATTTGTATGAAAGTGTATTCTACCACATGATACAACAATGAACAACTGGGAGGGTGAATATGGGATAGAAGGTGGAAGTAGTGGGGGGGAGAGAGGAAGAGGAAGATAGCGGATTGAAATGAAGGGAATAGCGCACACGCAGTGAGACTCAAGATTCAAAAGGCTATGGGGGTGTACAAATTAGTGTAGTATAGAGACGCTTAGTAATCTTCCGGTAGTGTCGGTGTCATGATCTACCGAATAAGCAGTGCCAAATAAAATGGAGGGATGGAAGGATGAAGATGAGATGAGGAGTGGGGAGATGCCAGAGCTGTCAGAAACGTGCAGAGCCTGCTCCTTCAAAGCGCAGCCATGTGCAGCCCCAGAAGCTGCTCTCCACAGATTGGGCGGGTGCTGACATCGCTGCTCACCACCCGGCTGCGTTGCGCTATATTTCTATGTATGTATGTATGTATGTGTGTGTGTGTGTGTGTGTGTGTGTGTGTGTTTGATGGTGGGAGGCAGCGAATTCGGGATTCAGGTGCCAAAAAAAAAAAAAAGAGCACTTATTTCAAGGTTGTGCCAATTATTATCCCCCGTGGTTGTAGATTTTTTTTTTTCGAAAGTCAATCATTACTTCGCTATCAACAATTACAGTGAGCTGAAGCAAGACTGTTGTATGTCGTGTGAATTCCAATAAGCTCGGCACCTGTACACAGTCGGTGCTGTTGTTTCGCAGAGCAAAGATGTATCCGTGTCATTTCTCCCACTTCTGTTAAAACACTGAGAAGAGAAGAACAGAAACCCTACATACAGTCTGTCTGCCATAATAACGCACCTGTTCACAGCCTCTCTGATATCATAGACGTAGTTATCTCTCCATCTCGTGTTTCAGACAAAAATGGCAGAAAAGACAGCGCACTATAAGCGTTAGTCATATTTCCTCGCGCAATGACTGCCGTTTAGGACACCTTATCTCTCCCTATACTTCCACTGAGATGCTTGGCTAGACTTAAATTAACTTTTGAAAGAGACAAATTGGTTACTTACACGGGAGGCTTTAAAGCTTTGTTTTTTAAGGTGTCTGAGTTTAGCTCGCACACAGATAAAAGTACACTCACAATGTAAAAGGCTATTGTGGATACGACTTTGAAATGATGGACTAAAGAAAAAGTCAACGTGTGCATCTTTAGACAGGAAGTACGAACGACACACAAATCTTGTCCCTCGTTTCGGGAAGTCATAAAAAGGTAATGGAACAACAACACTCCTTAAACAGCAGTCGGACTAAACTTAGTCGTCGCCCCGCTGAGCTGTCACACCACTCTACAGAGGCCACTCAACTTACATGTAATGCTGCATGCCCCAATAATAGTAATAATAATACTAATAGTGCAGGTGAACAGACACCACAGGAAATGACTTCTCTGCATAAGCGTTTTTTCAAGAAACAACACGAACAGCCAAATTGCACTCATTATTACAAAGTCAGTTCTGACAAAGTACACGGACCGTGTGGAACATTATGCGTGTCATGTTTTCAGCAACAACAACTTCTTACTCCTCAGTACTCCTCATGTTTTTCCTCTTTTAACCCCGCCCTTAATGTCCACCTCCATTACTAAAAGGATGCCAGAGTGATCCTTGAGCAATAATGAATTCAGACTTATCCACAGAAATGGCTGATTCAGCTTTGGCAATTGTAAACAATGATACCAAAAGATACCCTTGGGCCTTTGTGTGCATGGAAGTTGTTGCGGAAGCACAGCTCCAAAACATTAACTATGCAAGAAAGGAAAGAATAAATAAATGGCAAAACAACGGCTCATTCAAATGGCATGCTATCAATTATGTTTGTCAGACGACCTGCGTCCCACTGTGTTTATGAATGTCGGGTATTTTGAAGGTCTTTTAAGTGTAACCCCTGCGATGAACCAGATATGGCTTCAAATGTAGAGCTAACACAAGAGCATGCTAACATGCTAACATGAAGAGAAAAGCAGAACATATATCGCTTTACATTCCCAGGACACGGCATGCAGTAATGTTCCAAGTACAAATATTATTTTTTGGAGCACTTTCTTTCTATGAACCTTTTTAACATAACAAGTAACAATTGAAACATTAGCATTTAAAGCACTTGGCTTGTATACTGTAATATTTTCTGCTACATGCAACCGCAGTTATGACATTTTAAAAATATATAATTGTTTATGGAATAAATGCTATAATTGCAGGGTATGCCGGCGATGTGTTTTTCTTCTTCCTAATGAAGTGTCGAGCATCTTTCTATATTTGCTCCAACTAAGTTTAACCCATGATTTCCCAGTTGCTGCCGGATCTCAATAATATGTTCTGCAAAATGACCATTGTGTCACTGTGCAGGGCTGGACCAGAGAGGCACATCATTATGAAATGTTGATCCAAAGTTGCATCTGAAATGAACACTTTGTCACATTCTTTGCAGTCTTGTAATCAGTTAAAAATAGATGAATAATAATATCTATGAATTGAGTATCAGGTTACATGAGAAAACCTGCATGAACAGCAGTTTTAATTAAAGAGTGCGGTGACGAGGAATCATCCTTATCTTCTGGGTTCATCTCTGGTAAAGTAAATACCTCATGAGCAATTTTAAAACTCCAATTAACGTAGATTACATGGCTGAACGAAGCATCTGGGCATTAGTCGTGTAACGTTTTACACATAGTCTTTTCAAATGAGGAGAATTCAGTAAAACCAAAGTGTTAACTAGGGATGCTTTGGTGAGTCATACAGCAAATCAAACACAAAGTGAGAGAAAGGACGATGGTGACAGAGAAACAAAAATCATTTAAGACAGAAACTGATGCATTAAAATGTCAGCCGTGAGTCAATGAACGCCACCACATTTCATTATGACACATTTTCCTTCGTGGAGAAGATGAATACACTCCCAATTTACAAAAAAAAAACAAACAGAAAAAATGGAAAACCTCAAAGTAGTTTGTTCAGCCAAAGACCTTAATCAAACAATGGTGATCTTCTTTCCCTTTGTTCTAGTGGTCCCCAACCTAAGGTAGGAAGATTAGAGCAAAGGTCTGGAGCAGTGCCAACTTCCTGCAAGGGATATAATTAGCCTCAGGGGTCTTTTTTGGACCTGAAACCCTCCATTCTCTTGCTTCATAACTAATTCACAAGACCTTGGTTCTCCTTTGGCATCTGAGGGTAAGCCTGCAAGCCATGCACACGCTCGCAAAGGGTTCACTTGTCTCCTTTTGCTCTCGGAGCTTCTTAACGAAGGAACTTCATTATTGTGTATACATGTTGATGTGTTCCGTGTGCTCTGCTTTAATTGCATCACTCTTGCACTTTAAGTGTCAGCTGAAATGAATGAAAGGCTTTGTGCTCCATACTACACATCCTCTTGCAGGTCAGGTGAGGTCGCTGCTTCATCTTTGCCTCAACTGAACTGTTTTGCCTTTTTTACCAGCGATTCAGCGAATCATTAAAAAAGAAAACGAAAAGTATCTATGTTTCTTTGGCAGCCGTAAAGCCATTTGTCTGTGTGTTAGTAAATATTTATGTAATGTTATT
Organism: Cottoperca gobio; assembly: GCF_900634415.1. Classification (NCBI taxonomy): domain Eukaryota; kingdom Metazoa; phylum Chordata; class Actinopteri; order Perciformes; family Bovichtidae; genus Cottoperca; species Cottoperca gobio. Next base: position 4,873,587 of record NC_041367.1, read on the forward strand.
TCCCAACCTATCAAAGTCGAGTGGAGAGAAGTTCCTCTGATATGGCACATGGAGGAGTTTGGGCTGATATTGAGTTATGAAAGATGGAAGGAAGAGTTTTAGATTTATTCTGCTGTCAGCTCGAAGAAGGGAAGCTGTGTGGATGTGTGTGTGTGTGCACTGGTGGGTGTGTGTGTGTAGGCTAAGCATACTGTATATATATCTATGTATTTGTGTGTGTGTGTGTGTGTATGCATAGGTGTGTGGGGCCGTAACTGTCTTCCAAGTCAATAGACACACTCTGTCACCACTGGCAAGTAATTGACAGCTTGGAGTTTGCAGTGTCACGGGCCTTGCATATATTTCCTCCATTACCTTGTGTGTGTGTGTGTGTGTGTGTGTGTGTGTGTGTGTGTGTGTGTGTGTGTGTGTCAGCCTCCAGTTCTTCCTGGCAGTGCATTCGGGAGTCAGCTAGCTCGGCAGGGGATTAAACAAACACCTTCTATTTAGGCTTATGGGGTAGAATGATAAACTGTCTCACCCTCAATCAGCCAAAAAGGGAATAAAGGCTTACCCTTTCTCATTGCTGAATTGTTATTTAAATACAGCAGAGCCAACTACTGCACTTCCTGCTGCCATACGTCACTTGCAGTCCAATGTCAAGCAATTGCAAGTAATTTGTTTCTTTGTTTTAATTACTTTGAGTAGTCAGCATAGGGCTTGCCAAATCAGGAAAGCAGAGTGTCATGGGGATTAAAGCAAAACAAAAAAAAAATGAATTATTTGCATCTGCTATGTGTGGCAGCTGTTCTCACTCCTACATGGATGAAATAAAATGGAAGTTTGATACGTGTAAGAAAACGGATACTAGATACATTGTTGACAAAACGAACATGGATCTAAATTTGGCTGACTTGATCAAATACATTGACAACGACCTCACTGAAATGCAAGTACGCACACTTTACTGTCCTTGATCCGATTGCAAAGTTTCAGTGACAAGAGCTACTGTACGTCGGCTAAACTTTGACAGACCTGAACAAGTAGAGTGAAAGAAGGACAGTAGAGCAAGGTAGGAAAGTGAAGTTGCATTTTCAGCTCTCTGTAGAACGACCCATAATTATTCACTCATATCCATTTGCAGGGGGCTTTGCAGCCAGAGAAACGTTATGCTGCAATTTGTCTTCCCCTCTCTCTTTTTACTCCTGCTGCCTTCTCCTCCAACAAATCGTTAGTTTCACTTTTCATTAGGCTGGATCAATAGGGCGGATCAGTCGCTCGTGGCGAGGCTACTGCATGGCAGACGCCGCTCTCTCTCTCTCTCTGTACTCTTTTCTCCTCATTCCTTTTCCCTTGTTCTCTTCTGCTCATTGTCATTGACTCTATCTTTTTTCTTCTTCCAGCAATCCTCCAGCGAGGGAGCTTGTGGGAGGCAGCATGAGACAGAAATCAGCAGGAGGCTTCAAGGGCCCAAAGAAAGAGACGTTAGCCTGCGATTGCACTTTCGCTACACACTACGGCAGAAATTGAAACACTGGCTTATAACCCAATAAAGATGAATTAACAACCAGTAATCTGTCAAACATGCAGTAACAATGAAACTGGAAGCAGAGGAAGGAAATTAAAGTGGAAACGTAATGGTCTTTAAAAGTGTAGTCATATTGACACTGCCTGCCAAATGGGAAACATTAGCAACGGTTTCATTCTTTTCTGATGGGTTTTAATACAAACTATATTTTTTTGCGATAGTTGATCGTGTTTCGAGTGAGATTGCATGTGAACACCTGTGTTTGAGGGTGTAATTGGAAAGTGAACAAGGACACATACTATATACTTTTATTGTTGTGTAGCACCACTTCTGCCTAGTGCTTGGACTCAAGAGTCTAGAAGTAGCTTGAATATTTGCGGTGACGCACATGAGCTTATTGTCCCGTTTTCTCGGGAACAGATATCGACAAGTTATGTGATGTCATTAGATCCTCAGAAGCTCTTCAAAACTTCCCTGAAACACGTACAAAGCAATGAGAGAGTGAGAAAGCAGTGACGCCAGTGAAGCCTTTTTTCCATGAGTTGTTTTGCACTTCAGGGATCGGGGGAGGTTGGCGCTAGTGCAGTGGTGTTGTTTGGACTGTGTGGGTGTTTAATTCGGACTCACCCAGCACAGTGAGACGAGCAGGACGGGACCTCATGGCAGCCTGGACAGCCTGGCACTCAAACACAGCGTCATCCATCAGCTCGACACGCTGGATCCTCAAATGATGCTCTCCTGAACCATGGTCGCCAATCACTGTGTAGCGAGGATAGCCTGCAGCACAAACACATTTGTCCATTTTAAATCACCTTCAAAATCCAAATGCGACTCATTTGGCAATGTTTTTAAAGCCGTGCACAATCATAACATTAACACAACACTACGAAAAGACACACACACACACACACACGTTAATGTATGGTAAAGGAAAAGTTTTACATTTTAATTGGCACTTTAAAACACACAATATTGGATTAAGCATGTTCGCTATAATTGAGCCGCATGAGCAGATAATTCAGTCAGTAGGTGAGCATTATAATTTATAGGAAAGTATAGTTTGGGATTTTCCATTTGCTAATTTACTCACAAGGCATTTCCATATAAGATTAACACATGAATAGCATAATACACTTTTTTAATAGCACTCCTGGCAATGCTAATGAGCTACTGTGGAGGTTGCAGCATTCTGCAGTATGATGTTTTACTGCAGCCATAAACAGGAAAAGCTAGAGTTTGAGTTGTTTCAGTATTGCTCTGTGAAGTGATTTATAGTTTAATAATGCAAGAAAGCAGAGCAATATCCAAGAGACCTGGGCATTTTACACAAGTCAAGTGAGATGGTTTTAACGATATCCCCCAAACTATTATCGAAATATGCATTGAGAGTGTGTTGTGGAGTGCATCCGTCCACTGGGGCAAATAAGCTCCAAGAAGAATGAGTTTGACTGGAGAGCTTTACGGGGTATTTCTCATGCTTTTAGAATTGTTCGTCTCTGAAGATTCTCTGTCTTTCAATCCATCGTTCTAATTATTGGTGATACAGTGTGTGGAAAGAAATGAGAATGTCTGTTCATAAAAAATACACTCCTAAAAATGTTACAAATTTCCAGCTAAGAATTGCTTTTTCTCCCACTGGTGCGTAAGTAATTGATCAGTGATGCGACTGGTGGAGAGGATAGGAACAAGGCCAGACTTTCAACAAAGACTCATTGTAACTGTGTGCTTTGAAAAATAAGAATTCTAACTTTGGACTCAGACACTTCATGTCATTTCCTTTCAAAATAAGACTGCCAGTACTCGTCCAACTGTTGAGTCATTGCCAACAAATGTTGGGGAGAAAACTATTGATTTCCCAGTAACAGCGAGCCAATGACTCATGTTCACTTCAGAGATCCCCAAACACTCCACTCTTTCACTGTAAAGGTTTTACAGGCTGGTTATATGTTTTAGCGCCCAAAAGGAACATAACAGACTGGGCAGCCTGAGAACAGCTTTTAAATCCTTGAATTTGTCTACTGTAATAAACATCTTATGCTCAAAGTCCAATTACTGACGATTGCTTCATTGAATCCAGTTGCCTTTAATAGAGCATGAAGTGGGCCTCATTTTATGCTGGTGGGGTGAGTTACAGCCGATTAAGTCACTCTCTGTATTTCATCCTCCTACGTGTAGCCTTTAATCTTAAGGGTCTATACAGTGGGGGGGGGGGGAGCTGGAGAAAAGAGACAAACAGAAGAAGGCAAAACAAGTGGCAAGCTAATTAAAAAATACTAAATAAAATGAGCAAAGATGCACCGGTGGATGTTTTTGTGGGAAGAGCGGCGATAAAATGTCTTCTTTCTTTGAATTGCACAGCACTTTGCTGCATGTCCTACACAGCTTGTATATGTAACAGGGGTTAATAGAGACCTGATCATAACTAAAAGCTTCTGTTAATAAAATGAATAACCACTGACTGGAAAAGGCTTTCTGCTTTTTCATGTCTAGAATAAAGCCTAAAATAGAGGACGCAACATTATGTGCACAAGGTCACCCAGAGAACCATTCTGCTTGAATGTTATGTTCATTGGTGAGATTCAAAGCAATAATACCATCGTGGATCACGAGGGTAATGACTATTGCACATTATGAATGATGTGACCTTGAGTTGACTCCAGTCCACCTAGCAAATGCTCATTGTACCTGCACCAGAAACAAAATATACGTCTAATGCAGTTTTGCTTGTTTTAATTGTTGCAAGGTATAAGTTATATGGAAATTCCAGTTACACAAACAGATGATCTGGCCAATTATCACATCTGTGCCTCTGGCAAACTAAGAATAATTTTGCGATGTGAGAAAATGACTCTGTTCCAGTTTCAACTGGATCCAAAAGGAAAAGTAATTTGCATTTGTGGCGGATAGTATTGATAACAATATTTTTAATCTAATTTCCAAACAAGAGAAACATACTCTAATGTATTTGTTTCTTACCATAAGCACCTCAATCACACATTCTGTCAATATGACTCAAATTATACCGGGACGCGTGAAGACTGATCACCTCTGCACATGTGACGTGTACCTATAAAGGGTCATTGATCTTGGATCTCAGCGCATTTCAAAGACACAATGTGTTACCCAAAGCAAACAATGTAAAATAGGCCCATTAAGGAGTAATGAATCCATCAGAGGGGAATGGATTTGTCTTGAGGCTGAATCAATGGTGCACGTGCATGTGTGTGTGTGCGTGTAGGTATACAGACACTTGAGGCGTGGTGATTTATAGCGTTCACCATGTTTCGCACATTGTAACCACCAGGGGATGGAAACAGGTTACCTGCAGCTGTGAACAGGTGACTGGTTTTCTCTCCGCTCTCACGAGAGACAAGAGTGGCACCTGCTTTACCGCCGAAGGTCCGCCGACCGTCAACTTCTGTTCTCAAGAGCTCATTCGCCGAGATCCCAAGTGCATTGCATAATGTAGACACTTCCCTCCGTCCGTCTTGTGTGCAGGAGAATGAACGTATTGCTGCCGTGTCTGTTCTCACCATCATCATGGGTAATGGGACACATTCTCCGTCATGCATATTCATGACATTGATTGGTATGTTCTGAGCCGTTGTGGGGCTACTTTGCTTTTCTTCAATTAGAGGGAAAATGCGTGACACAAAAGGGGATGAATGGAAAATCCGGGGACAGATAGGAATCATTGGCTTTTGTACCGTGATTTCTTGCACTGAATGGTGAAAGAGTTCTCTCGGTTTAATCACTGCTCCCGTGAAAGGAAACAGGTCCCAGGCGGAGAACACCGTTGCCGACGCAGCTTCTTTCCATGAATAGCCGAGCAGACCTATGTTATTGAAATGCTCCATGCAACATTTGATTCGTCGCACTTTTTATGTATACAGCTGCCACTTTCCTTTCATTGTGTACATCTTGCGGTGGATGTGCCATCACTCTTTTAGTGCCGCGTGCATTGCTTGTTTATGTAGGCAGGAGTGATAAAAACGACAGCTGTGGAGCTCTTTATTTTGAAAAAGTGTCATCCGTCTCAATAGAAGGCACTCAGCCCCCCCTTGTCCGTACCATACTGTTGATTTTAGGGACCTATCTTCTCCAGGCAGGCAGCTATTCGTCCTCATACAAAAACTCTGTGCACTTTTTAAACAGTTTAAGAGTGAAAGAGTCTACACGTCGGCCCTGATTATTCAACCAAATAACAAGAGAACGGTCATGGAGGAGGTCAGGATTACTGCACCTTGTCCAGGACTGTCAAACTCTTCACAGATGTGTTGTCAAAGGTTGATCTGCTGCGATTCCCTCGGGTGTTGCGACACAACTTGTTCAGTTTCCTCTGTTCTCCTCCTCGTCTGTCTTTGGCCATCGTTGAAATGAGATTTCATCTCGATTGTCTCGTCTTGTTAAGTCAATAAGAATAAGACGGTAAAACCAACTCTACATCTCTGCTCCACTTTGATCCCTAAACAAAACGTGCTCTCTCTTCCTTCCTCTCTCTCTCTCTCTCTCTCGTTCTATCTCCAGTAATCATAAGTACTCTCCCTGTCTGCCTCCTTTCCCATCTAAGGAGACTCGAACACCGCAGGACCATTGTTTACTGCAACCTCTCAGTCTCCCCCGGGCCTGATAAGAACCTGAAGAGGGAATAGGATGGCTTTACTGGGGCACTGTCAGCCACTGAGGTTTAATTACAGACCACATGGGCGACAGGGAGGGCCTCCATTTGTTAAAGGTCCGAGGGTAGAAGACCCCCAATCTCACGTGAAATACTGATTTAATCGTTCCTGATCAAAAAAAGGCTTTTGTGTTTAAGAAATGGCTGCGGTGGGATATTTTGTCGCTGTGCCTCGAATTGCAATTACTCTAGATGTTCTTAGTGGTCGCACAGGGCTGGTGTGTGAGGCACATTAGGAAGCTCTACAATAAAGATTGTGCTTTTATAGAGTAATGCATCCTACTGTGTACACATTCAAATGGATCTCTTTTTCAGAAGAATTTAATGATCATTTCAGTAAATGATGCACGCGTACTACGCTTTTATGGATTTTCTCATTCAATACTTCAGTGATTCAAAGGTTGTAAATGTTTATTTAGAGGAGTGATGTGTTTCCTTCAAATCCATCAAGGTCATGAATATATATAAAGCCTCGATTGGTGGAACAACAGGCCACTAAATGACAGTAGGCAGTAGTCACTTTTACTTCAAATTAAACAATTAAAGCAATTATACACGAGGTGCAGTGCAATTAGAGGACGCCAGCTACTCTTCAAAAAGCCATTTAGCAGCCTGAAGCACCAGAGAAAGACCAGTGCCACTATTGATTCCACACTATTCAGATTATTGTGCTTCTCTGCCAAACACCAAGTAAAACAGATTTAGATCTGCATCTAACACAGAGTCATACATTACATTTAGATTCTGTTTGGTCATGTTGAGTGATTATAATTGCTGATGTAATACAGCAAACTATAATGAGAACTCTTTCATCTGCCTGTGACGTGAGGGTATGATGTTCACACGTGACGGCCGTTTGTGTGTGTGACAGTTATATTAAGTGTAATTAATAGAGGACACTGAGGGTGGTGGAGAACTATCAGGGTGACATGCTCAAGGGGATACAATGCCGTTACTCACCGGCGAGGTCTCTGCCAACTCCCAGCGCAAGGCCGTCTTTGATCCACAGGACGACGCCATGGTAACCGGGGATGGTGCACGGTAACGTCACGGGCTGGCCTGCGACCACCACCAGGTCCTGTGGCTGCTGGGAAAACATGGCCTCCGCTCCTGTTGAAACAGAAGAAGCGAAAAAGGTTTAGATTTGACCCATTTAAATCATTACTTCATTTTAATATAATGAGGGGATGAGGGCATGGAACATTCAGGATCAAAGAGGGGAATAAGTGTGGCTTTACAAACACCTGCTTTCAGCGTTTCAAGTGCTGAACGAAGGGGAAATGAAGGGAAGTTCACCGTATGCCAGTATTTGCAACAATTTCACTCAAACCTCTTGTCAAACTCACATTGAAAGAACCCTAAAGGGTGAAATACAAACGTGGCACATTCTTTCACTATTCATGAGTCGGAAACAAGATACTGTACACGCATCGGAGGTGTCAGCGCAGCACCAGGACTGAAGCACAGGCTAAGAGACAGCCGTCACAGCTCAGCTTGGTTCATTTATGAAGGATGTCACCGTACAGATGGGCCGGGCTCTTACACAGCACAGCAGATAACACCATCTTGTCTGCCAACACTGCTCTAGTGGCATACATTAACTCAAGCTCACACCCATGTATTCCAACTGTGCAGCCGCTATTAGCTGCACTCCTCTACCGCGTGTTCAGGCGGAAAGTGGTGTGCAGTGAACTCCATTAGAGGCAGAGGGTGTGTTAATGGGGAGGGGTACAGTGGCGGTGAAGAGGTGGGGGTAGTGTTGTGGATCAGAGTGAAGGGTACAGAGTGGTACTGGTGTGTAGTTAGAAACACTGGTAGCCTGCCTGTCAACTAAAGCCTACACACATATGCACACTGACATCCAGTCGTACAGGCGCAGTCTGATTCGAGAGCGTGAACTGCAGCGAAGGTTTAAAAGTGTCACTTTCTCCCTCGCGCATTACCAAGACAGTTTTATGAGCAGCTTTTTTTTTAAGTTCTACTGCTTGGATCACAATGTCTGCCTTCTTCTTGAACTTTCTCATTGATATGTGCAGCAGCACTAACACAGGCACACATACAATACGGAGCATGCACTCCTATCATACTGAAATGGGCACACACACACACACACACACACACACACATTTTTTTTCTCCAAACTTAATCATATGCAAATAAAAATCTGATAGAAGAATAACATGTAGTGAATTACAATAATAAGTGGAACAAAGACAGCGGAGAACGCGAAAGCGTGTTTTCATCTTACAACATCTTTGTATCACATTGCAGTCATCTTCTGCAGTTCTTTGTGTACTTGGCTTTATAGTCAAAAGAAATAGACAAGGAAATTGATTAGCTTTGTTCTACGTGTTGAAGCCACACCAGAAAAAAAAAGATTGTTGTCATACAAGAATCTGATTTTAATTCAGTTGGAAAATGCCATTAGAATCCCCACGAGTCATTTCTCAGCCTTGAACTGAATTGTATGTGATGGATAGCTTGTTAGAGATGTAAGCCGAAGTTTTCATATTGATTCATGCACTCTCTTCCCTCACACCTACGCACTACACACGGGAACACACAATCCTGCCTCATTTTAATATATATATATATCTATTACTAAACCAACATCAGGAAAAAATAAACAGCGTCCTGTACCTCAAAGCACATAATGGGCTTTTCATCATCTTGAGACTCACAGCTCCTCCCTGCTTATCCAGGCCCTTCGTAGAGTGTGCATGTATAGAGTGGCTGATGTTAGCTAGGTGAGACTTTATCTCACCATATGTATTGCCCTTCAAACCTAGACAGCTTTGTTCAGCCCTGACTGTGTTCCCACGTGAGGAGCTTATCTCGGCTGTACTCCGCTACACAGTCAGCACGCACGTGAAGCGCGCCAACATATAGACAGCTCCTCGACATATCTCTTGGCATGTTCCGGGAAAACCAATGTAAATGCCAGAGAATCTTGTATTATCAAACTGCTCCACCTGCGCTGTAACTGATTTAACACGGGAGGGATGTCTTTGTTGGCACTCGGCACACATGTCCGCATACTTCCGACAATCAAATGTCCTCGCTGCTTCTGTGGACTCCACTCCTCACGTGTTCAACAATAGGCTGGAGATTGAACACTCGCATTGCCCTGAAAGTGTTGAAAACAAATATTTAACTTCTCCAACAGGCCCTCTCAAAAAACATTCATTAACTATAATCAACCGAATCACACAAACACGCACACGTGAGCAATTACTTACGTAGTTTCACTTGAACTTGAGCTGAACACCTTAAATGGGGCATTTTGGGGAAGAGCAGTTTACCCATTGGATAGTAATGAGCCTGAGAAGACAGTTTTATAATGTCTGACATTATAAAACTGTCTTCTGTTGCTTCCCAACGTCTAATGTTCTCATCTGGGTTATTTAGACTTGAGTGTAGGGACCTAACTTTAGTGTTTCAAACTAGAGGTGTGGGGAAAAAATTAAAACGGTCTAACACATGACACGTTTAAATTGCATTGTGGGGAATTGTAGGATTGAGATCTTTATTTATACTGGGGACTAAAAGTTAGCCCCTGGCTTTATGGAAGTGGAATACTAAACGGCTAGAAAACCCCTTTTAAAAAGAACCTCAGAGAAAAGCAGAGGAACAATGGCGGCTACAAGGAGCACGGTTGCTACGTAGCATAGAAAGAGAACATGCATGACACAATAAGCACGGTCAGTATTCACCAACAAGCACCAGCACCATAAATAAAGGGGGGGGGATGCCAGTTAAGAATGTAGTTGTATCTTTTAAGTTTAGGACCTTGAACGTCACTTCAGACATGATCGTCTTAATGTGGGACTTGGTCCTACCTTTGTAGTATATTAAGTTTTATTTAAGCACATTTTCCTAAAGGTTTGTGCTGTTGCCATAAGATTGATGTCCTAGACGGGCTATTAAAATACACCGGTGATAGAAGGAATCAAAGACTTAATTGACACCAGCTTGTACTTGTCACTCGAGCAGTTAAAACGTGACCTCCTTCATTCAATTTAAAGCCTGGCTGAGTCTTTATAGGGACACAGCGGCAGAGAAATTAGGTGATGCGTTTGAGAATGCCGGGTCTTACATCAAGGTGGCTATATTCATTCATCCATCCCCCTCTGCACCCAATAAATCTCTGTCACATCTGCCACATTTATCCTTCACTGGGTGACACACCACTGGCAAAAAAAACCCAACAAAACAAAACCTTGCCCATCCCTAATCTACCTCTGTACCTCATGTCTGGCAGAGTGACAACACCCGTCTCCTCACTTATTCATGACAAATATCTTCATGACAAAAAAGGCCCAATTAAGAATTAGGCACCTGACTTTAGACTTCCTCTCTGACAGTAACACGAGGAGGGAGGGGGGGGGGGGGGGGGGGGGGGTTGTGCTCAGGTGCACACAGAGCTGGAGATATATATTAATATTGCTTTATGAAGAATCCTAATTGGTTTCACTACAGAGCTTGGTACCAGAAATAAACATAGACAATGACATGAAAAGTTGTAGACTTGCCAATTTGCTGCGAGACGAATGGATTTCAGAAGTGAGATTCTGTAAACATGTGGGCACACAAAGCAGAAGCGGACACATGTTGTCGATGACTAGAGACAACAGCCCTGTGGGGCTTCTCAATCAGCAACAGACAAACCTCTACTATGGAAATAACTTTCAAAAAAAGTTTTTTCCTCCCATGTATTGTCTGAGAAGATTAGTGACAATATCAGAAATGTTTTACTGGCTAAATTAAGCATCGAGCAATCATCGCCACTCGTTATCTAACAACCACCTCGTCTTAAAGACACAGCGATCACACGCACTTCACCATCGAGGTCAGCGTGTTGGATGGAAAAGAAATGCGAAACTCTTTTGTTTATCTTAGCGAAGCGTCAAATTATGATATGGATACAGACGATACAGACAGTCTTCAAGGATAAGAATAGATTTCACCCACAGCATATTGTTATATTTCTATATTTGTCTGCATGAGGTTATAATGCACACACTCTCAACAGACACCTCTGACTGTGCTGACATTACATAAGCATAGCTATAAATACAGTCTGTCAACAAATCTCAGGTCATTTCAGAGAAAGCACTTTATAATTACAAACGCACACGGAGACTTGTTTTCTTGCATTTCCACATACATCTATCTTTATCTTTCATTAAATCACAGTGGTGAACCGCCCTCGCAAACATTTATGCATCACTCCTTATTGGATATATTCATGTGCATCAAATCATAGACTATGATTCATGCGGGGTTTGATTGAACGCCCTGCATTTAGAGAAGGTGAGGCAGATCTTTGATAAGGACTGCCCAATTCTATCAAATGGTGAAAAGAAAAAAACCACACGGAGCCATATCCATAATGTGGACCGGCACTTTGCATCTCCTAATGTTGTCGTTTCACTTCAGATAATTTGTTTACCATTGGACGGCTGCCACATTTCCACACACTCCAGCACTATTTCCCCCTCAGTGCTAACTGCCCCCAATTTCATCGCTCTTTGCCAATCAGGCCTGGAAATTACCGTTACGGACACACATCCAGCCCACTTCAGAGACATAATCAGCATGCTGTCTGTGCGGCATGTGGCCACACAGCACCAAAGCTTAGCCCAGGATCATTATCAAAAACTATTACCCCTCTGGCCTGGGCATTTTACACCAGCAATTTAGAAGCACAGGAGGGCTTGAGAATACGGAGGAGTGGGAGAGTTGGTCGTACGTATTGTAGTTTGGTCGCCAGCGGCCACAGGGACACTGCTGCTGGTAGATTTCAGTGGTGTTATAAGTGGAAGTACTGAGGGGGAGAGGTTTATTTTTATCTTTCGAATCCTAAGGTAGCGTTGCCATAGATGACGCGTGCTAGTTGCTTTTGATAAAGGTGTGAATTGAGAGACAAAATCAAGTTAGGCTACTTATAGATCGTAACCCTAACCTGATCCAGTAAGGGAGAGGAAACACACCCCACAGGAAGCATAAAAGTCCAATTTCCAAGCACAAGAGCATACTCTTTTTTTTTGTTGCCTTTCTAAAGCTTTCCAAATTAAATTTACACTTGTAAAAGGACTCCAGTGGTGTCTTTTCTGGCCTGGAGGTCGATAGAGATACTCAACTATTGTGGCGCACACCATGTCTATCTCTCCAGCAGACCTCCTACTCCTCTTTGTCCTTCATCACCAGACGCTGATTAGTCAAAAGCCCACAACTCCAGCATGCATTCTCTCTTTCTCACCATAGGTCTAATGGCCATGATTTGTGCACTTTAATTATCTGCAGCATGATCATTAATTTGGCGCTGTCAGTGAAGCATGCTGCTGTGAAATTCATCAATCCATTAAAAAAACGAAAGAAAAATTACTTCTATCTTGCCTGTGGTTATTTGACTCACATCCATGTGTGTGAAAGTCAGTTTCAGATTGGTGATAAGTGCAGTGTAGAATATGTCTGGGAAAGTGTTTTGTTTTGACAAATTTGATGAAAAGGAAGCGAGCGCCATTTCAGAGATGTTAAAGCAACATCAAATGTGTGTGTCAGAAAGTTGGCGGGAAAACAGGCCAACTAATTACCAGTCATGGCCACTGGAAGTCACGCCTCGATCAACTATGTTTTATAATCAAATTTGCACACAATATGAAGTCAGACGCTACGGGTCACTGCTTAAGTCATCCAATAATTCTGATTAGTTGTGATTGATTTACTGCTTGTAAAAAGTTTAAAAAGGCAATTAGAGGGTCATTTTCAATATTGAAACCATAACCGGTCCTAATTTCTAATGACACATGTTAAGTAAACAATACATAGAGCCAATGCATTATAGACACACACACACACACACACACACACACACACATTGTACTAGACAGCACGCTAATCTCAGCGTTAAGTCTGAGGGCATGCAAGCACTAACTCTGCAGATGAAAGTGACTGAATAATAGCTTAGCTCATCTTGCTGAAATAAATCTGTGAAACTCCCCGAACGGTACAGCATGTAGTCACAAAGAAAGAAGGTCTCCGCTCACAGTCAATGCACAGGGAACGGTTTAAATACAACACCTTTTTATAAACTCAAGTCATTCTGAGTTCTGAAAAGAGGAAATTACAAGAGACCGTGAAAAAAAAAAGGTCATCTTTCAGAGAGCGAAGGAACAGCACAAATGAAAAGGCCTTAAATATTTGCCATGGTACATGGGTATTCGCTGTAACAATGGGATTTTCTTTATCTTTTTGTCAGATGCTGGTTTTTTACATTTTCAAACCTGCATTTCACCAAGGTTTTTTTAACGCCCTATTTCTCAGAGCACCTCGGCTTTTGTTGCATGGGCTACTGTATTAATATAAAAATGTAATCCCTCAGATGCAGCTGGCAATGTTACAACAATAGTTACCAACAATGAATATTTCATGAAGCTCTATCAAGCCCATTAGAGGCAACATGTATTACTATCACTCTGTCTTCCTCATCAGAATGTTCAAATCCTTTTTCCTGCCTGTCCACTTGTAAAACAAACACTGTTATATGCAGACTGATAATACGCCGAGCCTATCTAGGTCGTGATGGCTGCCATTATTAGCAAGATTTGTCTGTCGGAATGCAAATTCATGAAGCAGGGAAGATAAACATCAGTGCTGCTAGAAGAAGCCCTCTCTCACACTGTGCATTAGTGGAGCATGACAGTTGCCAAGGCATAATCAAGACGGATCGCCTCCGATGATGACTTCTAAAAATTACAAATGGCAACAGCGGGGAAGGCCTTGCAGGCACTCGCTTTATCATCAGCTACAGAGGAAGTGAGATTCCAAGGGCTCGCATACTGGAGTATCAGAGGCCACAAATGGTTTATTAAATCTTTGTATGCCGCATCTTTTCTGGCAGTCCGAACACAGTCGGGTTCAAAGGTCATCAAGACGTCATTGGAACGGATTCTTACGCTCTTGCAAAATCGGTTTACGCCGTTACTTGCCGTTCTAAGCCCGACGTTCTAAGCCCGACGTTCTAAGCCCGACGTTCTAAGCCCGACGTTCTAAGCCCGACGTTCTAAGCCCGACGTTCTAAACACGACGTTCTAAGCCCGACGTTCTAAGCCCGACGTTCCAAGCCCGACGTTCTAAACACGACGTTCTAAGTCCGAGGTTCTAAGCCCGACGTTCTAAGCCCGATCTAATAGTTGCTTAAGCCTTATTTTCGTTGGGATGGGAGTCGGAACAATCCTTTATGGCCTCTGCATGGCCGTAGACACCTGAAAGAGTCTCTCTGCATCCGAATGATGTGAAGGTGCTTGAAACTGAACAAGAAAGCTATCTATGCAGGAGAGACTAAAGAAGATGTGCAAGTGAGGTGACTAGAGCAGGCAGGGTGTGTGTGTGTGTGTGTGTGTGTTTGTGTGTGTGTGTGTGTGTGTGTGTGTGAGACAGACACCACAGTGGTCGAGTTGAAACAATATGAAAACTAAATCTGATATATGCACAGTATTAGAAGATATTATTAAAAAATATTGACGCTCTGTTCTGCACATTTCTTTTTAATGCCATTTGATGTTATCTTGGATTGTTACAATCGATGGTGAATTCCATCAGCTGCTGTGCGCTCCACAGCTGACTGTGAATGTCAGTAGCTTGCAGTGCGGCCCTCTCCTCTGCGCTGCTGTGATGAGAAAGCGCTGATGAAATATTGAGCGGAATATGATTTGAGATTTGAGTTAGCTTTATAACTTTTACAATTGAAATGTGCTTATGGAATATGGGCTCACGAGCACAAATGACACTGCTGGTTTGAATGTTTACAGTGAAGCGGATCGAGCCTGCAGTTCATCGGAGGCGGTGGAGTTTATTGTGCGACAACAAAAGAAACACAAAAGGTGAGATGTCTTTCTCATCCGAAGTGCGTTCAGTTAGATTTGGGGGTTTCAATACAGAATGACTGAGACCCACTGCCGCCTATACAGATCTATATATAATTGTATCTCGATGTCCATGAAATTGCCTTTTTTCTTTTTCTTTGATCTTCTGTAACGTTGCTGCAAATTAGGAGATTGTTAACACTGTTTCCTACCAACACACGCTGCTGGGCAATACACGTAGTCAGGTGGACATTCACATGCATCGATGAGACCCGGCATAGTTGGGTTGTGGCAACAGATGTAAATCTATTCTAAAGACGGGTCTTAACAAAGACTGACTTAGCAGTTAGGACCAGGCTTAGTGAAGAACAGTTAGTAAACCAACATCTATGTTCACTTCTCCAGACGGATAAAAAAATAAACAAAAAAAAGAGCGCTTTAATGACACATAAAGGTATTTAAGGTTGTCCTCCTCTAAACAGTCCAAGTAGTGGGAAACCAAACACAAGTTTTGTTCCTGGATATACAAGACCTAGTCTGACCACTGATTGTAATTACTGTTATAAAGCAGCAACTCCTGTGAGCTGGTTTCCAAGGTAACTACAGTTCAAAGAGAACGATTCGAATATTCTAGTTAGCATAAATGCGACTGAACGCCACATAACCCTCCTCCCCTGTCTGGTATTGATTAAAAAAGTGTGGGGAAATGGAGCGAGTCACTTTTGCAAAACGGACTACTTTCTTTTTTTTTTTTTTGTACACTTTTGCATAATGGGAAGCAGGGACATAAAAGAGATGCAAATGAGTGAGGGAGATGGAGAAGGAAACAAGTTTGGGACTTCAGATGGGGCCTGATTGAATAGGAAGGGTCCCTTCTGTTTCTCCACTCCATCATAACATCCCTTTCTTTCCCAACTTTTACCACTTCATCTCCTCCGGCCTCTTCAGAGCTCTCTGCCAATGGGTTACTTGTTTGAATATTTGTTTTCAGAGCTCAAGGACAGCGTCACTATTGTCTCTTTGATGACACACAAACACTCGAGTGTTTACTGAGTGCATGATGTCAAGACACTGATGATTTGGAAAGGGAATATGTTTGCGGCCGGCGAGGGACATTGAAGGGTGTTCAAAGTGAGCTTACATTGGGATTGATCATGTTCATTAAGGAATGATGAGCATTTGAAACAGACGCAGGTGGCTGATTTGATAGATGTGGTGTGGAGAGGGCTGGAGTCCAATAGAGCATATCATACATTTTGGAGGGAGAGTCCCATTTTTCTATTACATGATATGTCACAGGCACAGAAAGCCACATTAAGCTGCCTTTTGTCCAGCCATAACTCATATTTTGTAAGGCTGACAAGATGAAAGTGTACCTTGACTTTCAAGACTAGGAGCAGTCTCTCTTTTTGAGTGAGATTAAATCAAGAGATAGATCAAAGCCCTTGGAAAATAAAGC
Source organism: Cottoperca gobio (assembly GCF_900634415.1). Taxonomy (NCBI): domain Eukaryota; kingdom Metazoa; phylum Chordata; class Actinopteri; order Perciformes; family Bovichtidae; genus Cottoperca; species Cottoperca gobio. The sequence continues at coordinate 4,890,098 of NC_041367.1, forward strand.
CACAAGAAAAGGTCCAAGTCTTATCACATTTTAATAAGACAAAGAAGATATTATCAAGTCTTCATGCTTTAAAAATAAATATTCTCAGGTGGTTTTCAGTTAAAATACGGGATTAAAAACCCAATTTCAGCATAACATGTAAATAATATCTCTTAATTATTTGTTAATAGACGCATTCCCTTTGTCTTTTTCCGTGTTTCCACAACATTTTTGTAAATACACATGCATTACTTGTATATTTTGGGATGACTACATCCAGGCTTCATTTCTATATACACTATATATATATATATATATATATATATATATATATATATATATATATATATATATATATATATATATATATATATTACAGAACCTGGGGTAAAACAAGAAAACCTCTCAGAAATATTGTGTCACAGTTTCGGCACTTTGAGTTATTTATTGTTTTCAGCATATCTCTAAAACGCATGTCATATCTGGCAAGGTTTCTTTTACAAAGCTATGTTGTACTTTTCTTTCTCTCCCACTCTTTCCACTGTAAGCTGCGGAACACACGCGTCAACATTATGTTCTATATGAGGAAATATTCGGCTACAAAAGATGCTGTGTTAAGTCTGCATCGTCGCTGGCAGGATGAACAAAAAGGTACAGCGTGAGATGTGAGGAGAAATATAGGTTCAGCGAGTTTCCTTCACCTGAGTCGCACATTTTAAGTGCAAAAGGCCAGATAGATATATAGATAGATAGAAGTGGAAGAAATCAACGTGCATTCCTCTCTGAGATGGCTTAGTTAAACGCATTTCCCATTTCCTGTTGGCTTCAATGGATCGGAGTAGAAAGAATGATACAGAAAGAAGGATGAGAGCCCCGCTCCTACCATTTCTCAAGGGACGCAGCAGTTAATGCTTACATTTCTTCAGTTGAGATGGATTTATAATTATCCACTTCCAGTGATTAATGGTCTTGTAATTATCTGCGATGCAATATATCAACGCAGACGTGCGGTGGCTTCACTCACAATCACATTTTGTGCAAATAATTTAAAAAAACCACTCAAAAGGATGAGGGGATAATCAGTGTGTTATTCACAGCACTTATTGATCAACAGGATCTTCCCACAAACATTGTCTTGTCTTGGAAGCACTGTTCTTACTGCAATGTGGCCACAACCCCTCCACCACTTTAAGAGTAACTAACATAACCAGTGTCATTGTCACTTTTCTGAAAGTTTTTTTATTTTCCCCAATCACCAGACAGAAATGTTTCCTTCCAGGAAAAAAGGAGCGCGGTCTCATTAAAAACGATGTTCTCCCTGAGCTTTCTCTGACTCATAAAATCCCTATTCGCCGCCCTCCAGACGGTGTAGACATCCATTTTCCTTTCATCGTCTTCAACTATTCACTTCCCTTGGAGACAACCTCATCACTTTCTTCTTTGCTGGCTGCTGTGACATTGAAAGAGACCCCTAATCAAAACATTTGTCTTTTTTTTCAGCCTGCGCTCAGACCGGTGAATGAGAGCTGACACCAGAGGGAGATGTATTTGTCCCAATCAGGGACTCATCTCCGTGTCACCGCCGTGCGAGTGTTTTATCTAGACAGGGCACTGATGAATCCGCCACTTAGCCTTGATTTGGAGGAGAGGCTCGCCACTGCCAAAGTACGAGGTTAAATCACAACGTCAGTGGCTCAGCCATGGCCATTACAGACATTCTGCCTTTACCTTAAATGCTCATAAATGTTGCAGTAAGGATCTCTGCCTTCTCGTTTGTCAAGTGCGCCGGAATTACAATGTTATGTCGTATTGGGAATGAACAATTTACAGTTTTTCTTCATGCATGCGTCACTTATAATCTTAGGGTGAATTTATCTCGTCATTTATATTTATCTTGTAAATGTTCCAGGATGCCTGCCTTTATCTGCAGCACTGAAAGTAACTAGTGCTACATCATTTCTCAGGGTGGTGTTAAGCCATAGTTGTGCTACTGCACTTCAGACTTCTAACCAATCGTTTAGCTCACAGCTGCTGCCGCCGCGCTGCCTAATTAAACTAACTAACTCGCTAAAAGGAGAAAAAAAAAAATAAGCTGCATGTGCCACAAATGCCAACACACCACATAAAACAGTGTACTGAGATAATTAACAGCTTAGGAGAAGGCTACTGATCTGTTGTGTCCTTTTCAAAAGGCAGTGTTTCAAGGGGAAGGGCTCAGATGTTTGTCCTCAACAAACGTATTCCTGTGTCCATGTTCCAGTTCCAAAACAACTCTACGGACAGTAGAGTCTCAGAGAATCTCAGGTCGCATTTCCACCGCCGCCACCTGCTCATTACAACAAGGCTTTAATGACAGCCGTCATTGTTCCATTAGATAGTGTTTAACTTAACCCGTCTGGTTAGTAGGTTGTAAGGTGTCGGCAGCTCTACACATAAACACAGGTGATGAGGATGAGTGTAATACACTTTGGATTTAAACAAATTCATATCCATCGCTGCGAGCGCTTTCCGCTACATTAGTGGGGGGAAAAAAGCTTTTTGGAAAAGTGGAAAAAGCTGTTTGAGTGTGTGGAGAGAGAGAGAGAGAGAGGGGTGAGAGGCAGGCTCCTGATAGCTACAGTATCTGTCAGAGAGAGTGGAATGTTGTTACAAGACAAGGGAGGAAAAAGAGGCTTTATCAAGGTGTGCAGGACACTACTGACATGAGATAAGAGGCCTGAGTCGGAACTACATTACGCCACACCTTCACTAAGAGGACTTTGTCAAGACAGGAGTAAAGATCCATTTCAGTGTGAGAGCCACCGCAATACTTGACTGCAGAAAGCCATTAACTTTCAAGTATACACTCTACCTTTAAGTACATATAAGGCAATAAGCAGACACTCTATCCTGTAATTTCATTTGGATTCGCAAAGCCTTTCTTTGAAATCCTCAAATGGACAAAAATATTATTTTTTCAGAAGGCTGCCGGCAATGTCTTTAACGTTTTGAAAAGAATGGTGGAAAGCTGTAACGTGTTTGTGATGGGAAGGAAACTTTTATAAGAGGTGTGGTTTACGGTGAGAACAGCAGACTGCAAAGTCTGTTCGTCATGGATGGTACTTGATTTAGAGGCTCAACAATGTGTCCTAGAGCGTCCTTTACCAGTCTGCGTGGTTCTTCGGCAATACATCACCGAGCCCCAAATGGGACCACAAAACATCTCCCCTTGGACTTCTTATCACACTGCCACATCCAACTCATCCCCCTTTCCCTGAAAATCTTTCAATCAAAGCTTCATTTGCATTTCAAAGTAGCACTTTACAGCCATGGAGAGGACATAAAATCACACCTGCCTTCAGATAAATAAATGGGAATTCAAAATGGTGTAAAGAATGATATAAAGCCAGAGCTGGCAGAAAACTAAGCTTGTCATATTTTATGTCATTTACAGTACATTAGCAAATGCCATAAAAGTGCACAGCTGTGTGAGATGCAGTAGTCGTAGGATTTAAGAGACTTAAGGCAGTAATATAAATGGGATGGGGAGGGGGGTAATGATAGAATTATCTTTGCCAGAAACTCTGTGTGCAAAAAGCCTAAAAACTAATTGAAAATGCTCCATTTTACTTTTAGCATTTCCTCTTTGGAATCACGCGATATTCTAAACACATCCATTTATTTAAAAAGCTGTTTATTTTAAGTTGTGTTAAATGCTTTGCCTTCAACAGATGCTATAACTCTTCCTCTTTGAACACAAAAAGGGTCATTTCTAATCCATAAACCAGAATATATGACATTATCAAAAGGCAGCGTGGACTAAAAGGACCTACATTCACTCTGCTTGACTTATGTCTATCACAGCCAGCGAGATCAGCCAGGCCGGACTGTCAGGATCGCTCTTGTCGGCCATTGTTGGGGAATCAGCGAGCGAACACAGACGTCATCGTCTTCAGTGGATCACAGGAGCGGTTTGATGCTGAAGCTCAGGTACCTCACATCTGAAGTTACTGTCTCTCAGTGCTTCTGGCCTCCCCCGGGGCACTTTGCCAGATCCAACTCAGCATCCTGGTAACTAGACTGTGAAGCCTCAAGGAAAACCTTTTTCCAAGACTACTCCTCTCCTTTTTTCCACACCTCTTGAACTTTCTTTTGCCGACAGCATTGCCTGCGGCGATAATTCAGCTCCCCATAGTAGAAGAGCTTTGAACCCCCACACTCCTCCTATCTCTACCGCTAAACCCCCACCCAACATTATCTCTACCTTTTACTCTTTCCCTTTTCTCTAATTTGACATCAGGTTTGCTCTTGCAAATGTTCTTTTTCTTCGGTTCAGGTAAAACACTTTGAGAGACGCGGTTGAACCTTTTGTTTTAAAAGAGAAAAAGAAAGGCGCCCTCACAACTCTCAACTTTGCCTCCTCCAGACTTTAAACTCAGTTGGGTGTCAATTTGACTAATGACTCTGACAAAGGCTTTACAACAGGGTGATGCCACCATGAAGTGTTTGGCGAGAAAACTGAACATTTTCCGAGTGGAGGTCAGGCCTTATTAGGTCAACAAGCGATGATGAAGTGTGTGACTCAACAGTTCACTTCACACTTTGTATCTCATCAACATTAGAGGAGAAGAGCAGGTTACTGCCAATGCCTCTTACTCATAATTTAGCTCTACAAAAGGCACAGCATAATAAGGAGTAGAGAGAGAGAGAGAGAGAGAGAGAAAGGAGACTGAATGACCAGAGTGGGGAAACATCCTGAACTGCCTTCGCCTTGCTGAGAGCTCAGTGTGAATAGGTAACAAGCAAATTTCAAAAGCATGGAAAGTAGTCCTATTAACTGTGCCATCTAGTGCGGAGTTCTCTCCAGAGACCAGCTTCACTTCATTATATCTTCCGTTTAATGTTCATGATCCGGGGTGTGACCCTCTCCACCTCTCCACTTTGTGTTTGTGGCTGCTGGGTTGTGGAGGCACATCTTAAACCCATCTAAGTGCTGAGAACATGGGTTCCAAACCAATTAAAGGCCCTCTCGACAAGAAGCAGTCATGGCCCTCTGCAGTTTTTACTGGCCACTTGCAGGCTCTTCTGCACTGAACTGCTTCCGTGACTCCGGCACTCGTGGAGCTACCCTTGGATATTACCTTTGGCTGCCATTGCCTCGGTTGTCAGAGCCTTTGTCCCGATGCTTGGCAGGATGCCCGTTGCAAGAACATTCTGCCAGCCTCTCACACAGACGCACACAAGCATACGAACACTGTCAGGTGTACACACTGACATACCCACGTATAAATATGGACATACAGAAATGAGAGTGCTGCTTTTGTACACACTAATGGAGATAATGTTGCACTATTGAAGGTCAGGTCAGAGGAGATTAGAGTGGCCGCCCCGCACTGACAGTCTGACCTTTCGTAAACTAGTCCTCACAGTGTGACTTCTCTCCTGATGCCTATCTTACACAGCCTTTTACTCTACGTATGCAATCATTATCTTCTGTAATGTCACCGGTTAGCCAGTCTCAAGGCTTCAAAAAATTAGCACAATTCAGGAATATAATCTCCACCCTGATACGTCTCGGGGAATCAGAAAGTACCACAGTGAGAGGAGGGACTTCTTGGAGCTAGGATAGGAATTATAGCGTATAAAGTTCTACCTACAAAGATACCTGAGAAGGTACACATGTACCCTTATCTGCTGTTTGAAAAGGGCTCGGGATGGTGAGGCTGCAAGTACATCTCAGTTAGAGAGTTTGTTGCAATCAGTTGGAGTGAGTTGGACTGGCGATGTGACGTGATGCCCTTTGGGATGATAAACATCAGGTTCTGATATGCTGCCGCAGGAAGTGCAAGTGCGTGTGTGTGTGTTGTTTGTTTGTTTCAGTACTACCCTTCAGGTGTGAATGAAAAGAAGTGGAGCTAGGACTCCCAGGCAGTTTTAGGATGACAACTCTCTCCTGCAAACTGGCTGCAGAGGAGCAATTATCATGTCACAACCTGAACCTTCTGTCCTGAGCTCCCTCTGACTGACTCCATGTGTCTCAATTTCTTTCTCTCTGTCTCTCTTATCTGTAAGAGAGAGAGCTTACCCCCACCCTCGACTGCTGGATTATGTCTGGATTGCTACAGTTTTTTTGAGTTTGGTGGTGGTTGACAGCAGACGCATAATTGTTCCTAAATAAATGAACAGACCCGTGGTCAACAGCAGACTATAAAACCACACATATGTGGTGTGATATCCTACATCTGGTGCACACAAAACAAAACTACATATCGCTAACTGCAGACTGTTCAAATGCACAAGTTGTCCAAATCCATTAAAGTTTAGTTTTAAGCACTGGACAATTTGCTACTGAACAGCAAATTGCTTCCACCAAAGCCCTGCTAAATAATGAGAATGTATAAACCAAAGGCTGAGCATGATAGGAAAATTCTGGAGTGCCGTATAAATGGAGATTCTGACAGAAATGAGCAGTGGGCATTAACATACACTACATCCCTTGTAGTGACACAATTATTACCACTTTGTTCTTTCATAGCCACATTTAACCTTGGCTGAAATAGTGCTGAATATGAATAATAGGTTGCAGGTCTTAACCTGTGTTCTGCTGTTGCCCTGTGTTAGAAATCCCTTCAAATACATTACCAGGATAGAGCAGCATGCATAATGCTTCTACATTAATTTGCAGGTGCATATTTTCATGAATAATCTTTGATGGTATCTCTGTATCTCCAAGGTAATGAAGTCATCATGCAGAGAACGGGCAGAGAGGGATGAGACGGATGGGATGTGCCAGAATAATGCGGGCTGAGGCCACTGGAAAAGAGCTTTGTGGAGAGAAAACACTTTCCGTGAGTCTTAAAAAAAGAGCCAGTCGACCTGAATTGAAAATAGTCTAGAATAAGAATGTATCCTCTTGACTAACCATGCACATATTAGTGCAGCCATAATAATAGCAGCCCAGAAAGAAAAAATGGAAAACAATGACACATTGTATGACAATGTGTTTCTTTTGGCCACAGCACAGCGTGGCTTCTTCTCCAGCTGTTGGAATGATGTGCCTAATGATGTACCAAATGTTTCCAGTACCAAGCCTGTTGCAGATGTATTCATTGATCACTAGCAAATCCTAAAAAAAAAAACATACCATATATGTTTTATGTGTGCATACAAACGCAAAAAAACAGTACGTCTGTGCACAGATCTTGTGGTTGTTTGTTGTGCCGACAGAAACATTCTTTGAGAAGTGATACGAGTTGAGTGAATCAGCTTAGCATGGGGAGTCCAGACAGCAAACCGAAGCACAGCCACTGTAGCTTGAAGCCAGTGTTTTTGAGAGTAACCATGCTAACTTAATCGGGGATACGATTCCATCTCCAAGATACAATACAAGAACGGTAAAAAACATATATGAACGAATTTCAGGTCGTTATCCTGCACGACAAGGACATGCACTGTGTTTCTGCTTAGCTAATGGCTGTTTGTATTCACTCTCACAGTTGGCTCTGGGAGATAGAAATGATATATATGCATTTTTCATCTATATGGGACACTATCAAACATTGATGTTGATATCCCTTCGGAAATGTTGATCGAATAGCCTTCATACCCACAGTATATCTGCCAGCTGCCTCATCTGTGGGCAACATGCATCAAAACTGGGTCTGACATGATGTGACTTTTCATCTGCGGGCTTTGGAGTCACACATAGGTATAGATTATGTCCTCTCCCTCTTTCTCTCTTCTGTCAGCCTGTATTTGCCCTCTGCATCTCTCTTTCTCCCAAGCCCAAAGCATACCATTTATCATCTGGAGGAATCGTTCCCCCTCTCTCTCTTGCCATCATGGTGGAGCATATTTTTCGTGACCACCAGGATCAAGGGGTGTTTCAATAAAAAAAAAAATACTCCCTATCATCCAGTGACCCTGTCTTCACGCCGCGAGGCTCCTAATGAGCCCTTAGCAAATGAGCTGATATTCTTTTCCTTGTCTGTGCCAGTTGAGCTGCGACCCGGCTAAGGCCTTTCGATTCAAAGACATCTTGAGTCTACTCATTATTTACTTGTGACAGCTAGCAGAGAAACATGAATAAAGCGATCCAACGGAAATAGAGGGGAGAAAAGAAGAAAGGTGCCGCCGAGATATCCACCAAGCGCTTTTTATCAAGTGTTGCACTTCAATACAGCTGAAGGTCATAGCGGACAATAAAACACAAAAAAGCACCAGAAGCTGTTAATCACACTATTTTATATTAACTGAAGATGTGTCCCATACACCAGCAAAACAAAAATGAAGTTATTCTTGCAAGTCATCATACTGTGGGTGTTGTGCGTGTTTGTGAGGGATGGAGAATGATCGCTTTCCTGTATGTCTGTGCGAAAGATTAAAAGATGACTTAGTTATGTCTGTGGGAACATCAATCACTGCTAGGTGTGCGCATGTCCAAAACCTTTAATATCTCAAAGAGTCACTTTGTCTGGATGTCACCACACTGTGTCACATTGCTAAAGAACATTCAGAAGGTCAGCTTACTCAACATGCATCTCATGTTCATAATGTTGTGTTTAGGAAAGTCCTTCCCTTGTCAAAAGGTTGAAAACATGAGTCACACACGGACATGATGCGAATTATAAACTCGCAAACACAATTTCCAGCCTGCTGTTTGTACAAAAGAGTTATCTCTGAGAAGCAAAGACAATTAGAGAAGCCTTATACAACTCCAATCAATGATATTCTTCATTAATTAATAAAAAGCTCCCCGATGAGCAGATCTGACACATGTACTTTGTTCAGTGTTTGTTTATGCACTGCCGGAAGAAAGAGGCTGACATTAGCTTTAGTGTTATCAAAGTTCCGTTGCTCGAGCATATGTTGGCGCAGACAGACATACATGCCAGGCACAATTTAGCCATTAGAAGAAGCTTTTAGATGTCAAGGCAACATGTCCTAGAGAAAGACATGGAACAGGCCTTCAGGGAACTCAGTGAGGGAGAGACTGAATGTGGATTTGTCCTCACCAATGTGGAGAGGGCTTAATTAGGGCCCGGGCATTTCATTAAGGCGGCCATTAAAGTCAGCTTCGTTTAGTACAACAGTGGCACGCTACAGTGGGACACTTGAGCCATCACACACACATGCACACGCATGAGACCGTGGCAGCGCTCATCCAGTAGACCTGAACAATATGCAGCGGGGCAAAATCCTTTCACCATAATTATTAGGAATTCTCTCATCCCCCCCCCCCCCCCCCCCCCCCCGCCCACCACCCCTACGGGTGGAGAATACATATTGTATCCTCCACCTTTCCTTACACTCGCATGGACCATCCGTCATTTTGCTTTAATGTGTTTAGTTACACCACACAAGGACGTGAGCTTTTGAATGAAATCATAAAGGACACTTAGATTGCCGTTACATGGAAGAAGGGATGCCATACATCACACCCCAATGTGTGTTCATTTCCAGGAAATGACTTGGGCCCTATGCTGTAATAAATGCGTGATTCCTCCCTTCATCTCTTTGTCTCCACCTCATAGGATCATGGTACCAGGCAGTAATGGTGTAAATTGATTGTGTTACTGATTGGTATGCATTTCATACGGAAAATATTCATTTTGTATTGCTTTGCATGCCTAATCATAAACAAAACATATTGTGTCCTATTTCTGAAATTCCTAATCCTCGCTAAATGCAAAGGGGGGAAAATGGTGTACAATGTGATTTTGCTTAGTGTCAGTTCAAGACGAGCCATTGACTCGCTTTCCGGCAGCCTGCTTTCCATTCTTTCCAGTCAACTGATCTCTAAACCGTTTTGTTAGCTTCTGCATGCAGGGACTGCACAAGTCATCCCATGAAGGGATTGGAAAGATGTGAAGACAGCAACACAAAAAAAAAGGGGGGGGGGGGGGGGAGGAGGGGGGAAGAAGTGAGTGAGCGAGAGATAAACTCATCTCTGATCTTAAGTGACAATTTGACTTGGCATTTTGCCAGGAGAACGCCATACTGATGAAAGAGTGCATAAATAAAGGATGCAGAGAAGATGTCAGCCGGCTACGGGAGACTGGAAGAGACAGAGAGGTAGAGAGAGGGGAGGAGAGACGGAGAGGGAGAGTGAGCCATTTGGACACTTCTGGCTAGATTCCCTTGCCCATTACAGAGTCTGGATCTGACTTCACATGCCATTAGAGGCAGTGTAAATCAGTAATTAGGTGCACAAATGAAGAAATGTCAGCTATTACCTGGAGCACAACAGGCTGACAGACCTTGCCACAGAGCATTCCTGCACAGCCAGGATCCCTCGTCTTACAGCCAGCCAAGCACACACCTCACCCCCCCACCCCTCATGTTTTCACACACACAGGTCTTCACTCACAGTTCAATGGAGCAGTTTTCTGACTGGTTTTGGCAAGAGGATATCATTGAGCTGCGTGGCTCAATTAGACATGTTGTTGTAGTTTACGGTAAGCATGACAACTGTTCCCTGTGGAACCGTCACGATCTCTTCTCTCTGTTAAGAGGCCTCCAAAAGCCCAAAATAAGATGAAGGGAAATGAAAGGGAAAAAAAAGCTGGAAAGAATAAATGAAAGCTTTACATACCTGTAAATGTAAAAGGCAAAGCATGAGATTGAAGAGATAATTTTTTTCTTACATCCTATCTTTGACAAAAGCAAATGACATGAATAGGTGAGATGAAAATGTTGGGAGTTTTTTACTTATTTATTTATTATATTTCATATCTCCTATCTTCATTCAGCTGCCTACAATTCTTCTTCAGTCAATCGTAACGCTTTTAACCCTGCGGCCAAGAATCCATCCATCCATCCACCTGCATATTCAGGGCGCTGAAGTCCAGGCACTCTAGATAGCTTGTCCATCTATACCATGGTTAAAACGTAAACAAACAACTACAGACAATTTAAAGTTTCCACTTGATTTGATCTCAGGCGCGTGGGCAGATTCTACGCCACGTAACATAGGGCTCATTAAGTTAATTTGCGAAAGCCTTACCTCGCTGCATACTAGGAGCGGAATTTTCTTTTGCCACGTCCCAGAAACCATCACCTCCCTGAGTTCATTGGGTAGGCTGGGCTTAATGTGGGGAGAACTATAAAGTGGAGGGACGGAGCAGAGAAGGGGGAAAATGGGCGGTATTGAAAAAAGCAGGCCACTTTGCTGCACTGTCAACATAGTTGTCCTAATTATGCAGCCACCCAAACAGAGGCCCCTCTAATCCGCAGGCACACTGGCCTGTCAGATTTCCTGCGAAGATCAAAAACACACACACTAACACACAGACATGCCACGCGGCAACTTCTTCTGCACACTCACCTCACGCCCTAAGCCAGCTAAGGCATAACTTTACGGCTTTGAAGGAAATTTACACAAGTGTGATAAGATCAAACTTGAACACGCGGTGCCCTAGATTTACTCCATGTCCATGTGTTGGCTTGCCAGTGTGAAGGATAGGGTGCCGTGACCTGGGGAGATGGAAGCGTTAGACTTCATCTTGGAGCACTACCCTCCAGGGATGTGCTTACTCTAATGCAAGTTATTAAAGCAAACAGCTGCATTAGCCGTGGGGAGCCTTTTGTGTGAGTGTGTTCTCCACATGTTCGGGTGTGTAGAAATGTACAGTAGTGACACAAACGCTCAGTGTTGATGCAGGCAGATATTGCACGCAGCTGAAAATTCTGTTTGTTTCTGCGACCGCTGTCTTTTGCAGTATTTGTCAATGCCTTTCAGCGCAGCCCACGACCTCATGCTTATTTGCCTGGTAATTTGATATATTCCCAGTGTTCTGTGCTAGTGCTAACTTTCATTAAACACCTCACATTGTGGTTCCTCTGAGATGGGTAACACATTATAATGAATGCCTTTTTTATTCCCACTGCAACCTCAAAAACATCTACAATACCCACCTCTACATACACACACACACACACACACACACACACAACACACACGCCTCCTCTTGCCATCACAGTGCAGAGTGACATTCTAAGTTCATGGTAGTATCATATCAGGTGCTATACGAGCAAATTAAAGTGACACCAATTCACTCCTATGGTGATGGCAGGTCACAGGTGCAGCTGTCGGGTGTGGAAACGTGTTATTTGCAGTTATGTTAAGCAGTATTCTTGAAAGGGAGGTGTTGTATTGGCTGGAGTTGACCAGTTGGTATGAGGGCTGATCCAGTAAACTTGGAAAAATGAAGTTGGACAATTTCCTTTGCACTTTGGAAGGCCTCCGCTACGTCGTATTTGTTGGCCCACTTGAAATGTGTGCGTATGTGCGGGGGTGCATGCTGTCTTGTTTCTGTTAATGTAAAGAACTTGTCACGCTTGGGGAGGCACGACTGAGGGAAAATTAAAAGCTGGTTGACTGGGCGTCTGCGGCTCCCGTCTCCCCCTGACACTGCAGATGCTTCCCATTTAGGTAACGGAAAGCAGGAAGGGCTTGAAGATGCTGGAGATACTTGGAAGGATAAGGGCAGACAACAACCATGCTGCTGAAGGCAGCAGCTCCCTGCATAGAGATGTGTTTCCAGGCTAAGCAAGTTTACACTGCAGCCCCCAAGCGCATGACAGGCGTAGCATACAAAAAAAGCCAGCGCCATCTCCCAGATGGAATAGGAGTAGATGCCTTATGAGTCCCGTTATAAAAGGTGTGGAATGATTTCCCAAAAATAAAACCGCCCATCTAAGCAGTTTATATTCTTGCTGCATCTCTCTCTCTCTCTCTCTCTCTCTCTCTCTCTCTCTCTCTCTGTCTCTCTGTGTCTCTCTCTCTCTCTCTCTGTGTCTCTCTGTGTCTCTCGTTCCCTCTGTCTGTCTCTCTCTCTCTGCCTCTTTGTCTCTCTCTGTCTCTCTCTGTCTCTCTCTCTCTCTCTCTCTCTCTCTCTCTCTCTCTCTCTCTCTATCTCTCTCTCTCTCTCTCTCTCTCTCTCTCTCTCTCGCTCTCTCTCTCTCTCTGTCTCTCTCTCTGCCTCTCTCTCTGTCTCTCTCTCTCTCTCTCTCTCTCTCTCTCTCTTTCTCTCTATCTCTCTCTCGCTCTCTCTCTCTCTCTGCCTCTTTGTCTCTCTCTCTCTCTCTCTGTCTCTCTCTCTCTCTCTCTCTCTCTCTCTCTCTCTCTCTCTCTCTGTCTCTCTCTCTGTCTCTCTCTCTCTCTCTCTGTCTCTCTCTCTCTCTCTCTCTCTCTCTCTCTCTCTCTCTCTCTCTCTCTGTGCCTCTTTGTCTCTATCTCTGTCTCTCTGTCCGTCTCTCTGCCTCTCTTTCTGTCTCTCCGTCTCTATCTCTGTCTCTCTTCTCTCTGCCTCTTTGTTTCTCTCTCTGTCTCTCTCTCTGTCTCTCTCTTTCTGTCTCTCCGTCTCTATCTCTGTCTCTCTGTCCGTCTCTGTCTCTCTCTCTCTGTCTGTCTCTCTGCCTCTCTTTCTGTCTCTCCGTCTCTATCTCTGTCTCTCTCTCTCTCTCTCTCTCTCTCTGCCTCTTTGTCTCTCTCTCTGTCTCTCTCTCTGTCTCTCTCTTTCTGTCTCTCCGTCTCTATCTCTGTCTCTCTGTCCGTCTCTGTCTTTGTCTTTCTGTCTCTCAAAGACACACAAACTCAGCTGAGTAAGCACAGATGCCTGAATTACTTTTTACCTTTGCCCAACTTCTTTGTTCCCTTGCCAGATGTTGTTTGTCTTCGACCCTCTTGCTTATACTATCGGGGACCATCTGAGCAACTCTGCAGTAGAATTGTGCGCTGCTGGGTTTAGAGCGGTGTGTGTGGGAAGGATTAATGTGACAGAGCCTCCCAAACGTGCCACAAAACCATCATCTTTAGCCCTGGCAGCAGGAAACGCACACAAAGGGGGTTAGTAAGATGAGCTAACTGGCTGGCTGTATCTACCACAAACCCCCCACCACTAAAACAGGGCTTTGTATGCTAATGAAACTCCACAGATAAGCAACGGCAGGCAGGAGAAAATGTGCGAAGTATTAAATCATGCCTCTGCTAGCGTTAAAGAATAATAATAATGGGGAACATCGAGACATCTCTGGATATTGATTTGTCTTTTATGACATGCCTCTATTGAAGAGAGTGTGACACTAATGTCTGCCCTGTGGCACGGAGAGAAGCAGCATCAGAGACAGCGGCCGCTGTTCATTTATTTACATAAGAAGAAAAAAAGAAAGAATGCTGTGTCAAAAAACATTTGGAGTAATAATGTCAAAATCCAATTTAGTCCCCTTATGAAACTTGGAACGATATATCAACAATAACACCAGCATTTACACACAATTCAGGGTTATAGTTTCACTTCTTTCTTTCTTTTTTTTATAAATGTTTGTGCAAATGGCTTTGGAGATGGGGGAGAGAAGAAATACTTATCAAGATGGCTGGAGGGAGGAGAAAAGCTTATATTGCAGCGGTTTCTCTTCAATGCACCCGTGGCCTGATTGTAGCAGAGTTTAGTTTGGGGAGACTCATGCCCCAGGTGCCACCCTGTGACAGTTGGGCGCAGATGGATCTAAACCACCATTTGCACCATTGGCAGCACTTTGCTTCCATATGCTGTGGAGTGGGCAGGCAACGTGGGCTGCTCAGCTGGCTGTGGGGAGCGGGACAGGGGGACCGGGTCCTTTGCCCGAGGCTAGCTCTTTAGGGATTTGTTGTTTCTTTGTTGTGCATGGCATTGAGAGTATGTTTGCAACTTACTGAAGCCCATACCAAACAGTGGAGTGAGATATACTGGAGAAAGGACTCCATTGTTGTAGATGAAGACTGTTTACCTCATATTTCTCCCTGCTGCAAAACAAACTTTTGTAGAGAAGTCACTTCCCTAACATCACAATCACTTCCAACGCTCCTCTTCCTCTTGGTCAGCAGTATCACAGAGCGGAGTCCCATAATAGCATCATAATGTGTGTGTAAATATGTCACGGATCTATCTCTATCATTCTTTCTCCATTGATTTATGTGTCTCTTTTCTACAGTCTCCAGCAGAGTGTTTTCACATCGAGGTCATCAAACAGCCAGAGTTTTGTTTCCTTTTTCATAACAAATCTATTTTCGCCTTTTGTATTCTTGCACTGCACAACCCTAAATTCCCAGCGGTCTACCTGTACGACCCCACCCAGCATCTAAAGCCTGGCTGAACATGGAACCCCCAGCAGATCTCTACACGCTGTGCAGCTTCATCACATGTGTTTGTGTGTTCCTCTGAGGGAGGGGGGGGTAATGGAACAGTGTCTTCCCGGGGCGAAGGCTGAGCGCGGAGATGGTAGAGAGCATCGTTAAAAGCATATGAGCGTGCTCATAAGAGCGAGGGGCCAGGCTGCTCAGAAAAGGCCAAGCTTTTATAGGGACAACCTTTGGCTATGAGTGCAAGCAATCAACATCTTTTCGTTATCCAAGGCTCTCAGTATTTCTGTGTTTTTCTCCCTGAGCTGTGGGTGTCCTTCAGGAGTTTGTTGATTTGTCTCTCTGTTTTTACCCTCTCTTGACTACATACAATCTCTCTCTCTTAACATGGTTGTCGTCACATTCCCGTAACAGAATGCTGAACAGGTCAAACGTCCCTAATAGGTTATTGGTTCTCAGACGCAATAATGGCGCTGATTCACTTTCTATATAACATTGCGGCGTTAATGGAGGGCCAAGGGTGACAGTAACGCTGTATGAAAATAATAGTGTTTGCCATGTACTGGCTTGTTGATTTGCTGCCTGATGGATTTTTAATATTCACTGCCGGGTCGTTCTGGACGGTTGGTTGTGGCCATTTAGCAGCTCGATGCTTCTGGACAGGTGCTGTGCATCCACCGCAAAGAGGTGGCAGGGGTCAGGTAAAGACAGAAAGGGTGGACTCTTCACATTAATGATGGTCTGCTGCGAGTCTGCTCCGGCCTTGGCCGGTCGGAGGAGGGAAGATGTATGTTCGATGACTAAAAGGTGTGTTCTAATTAACAGAAGTGACTCTGCCTGGATGAAGCGGCAATAATCAGGTTTGAGAGGACAGGGAGGAGAATGGGGACACAGTGACCTGTGAGGGGAGACGACGAGCAAATAGAGAGATGAGGAGAAAGCGGTGCAGACTTGGTTAACTGACTGAGACAATCAAAGTGCCCTCCTAAGGCCTTGTAGCAACAACCTTGAGTGACTCATTGATGTTCAAATACCTTCACTGCAGAGCCACATGTATATTCCATGTCTTTGGCACAATAACAGTGCTATACATCTTTCTAAACATCTTTATGCACATTCTCTGAAAAGAACAACATTTACAATATGGTACTCCAGCTGTTTATTGTGAAATTAGCTTGCACGACGGAA
Organism: Cottoperca gobio; assembly: GCF_900634415.1. Classification (NCBI taxonomy): domain Eukaryota; kingdom Metazoa; phylum Chordata; class Actinopteri; order Perciformes; family Bovichtidae; genus Cottoperca; species Cottoperca gobio. The sequence goes on from NC_041367.1 coordinate 4,906,365, forward strand.
ATTAGAGAGAATGGTCACACAACACGATAGTGGCTGAGATGTCCCGACCTTTAGTCCTGAGTATTAGTCAAGCATCCAAAATGCTGGAGCCTACAATTCCCTCTCGATAGCATCTTTCATTAGACCTTCCCTACAATAATTTTCCTTTTCCCCCTATTTTATAACGCTTTTATGTGGCTCTAAGTCACATCATCAGAAGTCACAACGGTCCTCCTGTTTTCACGAGATGAACAGCTGCTCTTCAAGATGAGTAAACTGACCTTTATGTGTAAAGTTGGTGGATTAACCCTTTAAGAATGAATCAATGAAAAGTGCTCAAGTGTACTTTCACTATCGACCTGACTAACATGTGAGGATCACACACACGAGTGACACATAGCAACTGCATCAGCTGAACAAAGGTAACAAATAAACCATCAAATGCTAAAAAAAAAAAACACATATTCAAGTAAGTAAACAAATATAAGGAATTATGTTTTCCCACGAATCCCAAAACAAACTTCCTAATGTGATTTATTTTCTCACTGTGATTTATTGAAACATTCAGCAAATTCATCATCCACTGAAAGAATTTCCTGTTGTGCATCTGTGCAGCGATTAATACAAATAAGAGAGGATCGGTGTCAGAATCTTTGGGGAAACGTGCGTAAGTGTGTTTTAAGAAAGCATTTCTTCCTAAGAACGGTTGGTAAATGAGGCGCATTTGCTGTGGGATATTTACACTTCTGCCACGTAGCCTCTTCTGTCTGAGTGAAATGAACCTCGCTGAACTCTGTATCATGGATGTGCACTACCCGCCATCTCTCCCGCATTGCTATTCACAGGGCATTTACAACACTACACGTTTCTCACTCAGAGGTTATTTCATGAAATTGTCTCTACATGTCCTTTTTCTAGTATCAATCCATTGTAAGCGACTTCTCTTATAGATTATAGAATACATTCCACTCGGGCGCTGTGTTATGAATTCCCCTTCATTTGTAGGTAGCCATAATTTGACACCTGCCTCATCATTTACAATTAGGCATTATGGGACGTAATTGGCCATCTGCCTCTGCCATCTTGTGTTCCTGGAGAGGGGCCATGTTTGTCTCCTGCTGTTTATAGAGCCGGCACACTTGGAGATGCCGTTGCTCTGAACGTGACCCCTGGATTATTTTAGCGTGACGAAGAGTGGTGCGAGAAGTTCCCGAGTACCTGATGACATACATACAAAACACTTCGCAATCCAAGTACTTGAACTTCTTATTGTACATGTTTTGGAGGGAAAACTTCATAGAGAAAAACTAAACTGTGATACTTTGTCTATTGCTGAGTTCTACGCTAAACAGTGAATATGACTTTGGATCGGTGAGACGTTAATTGTGCATGTCTGATAAAAACATGCAGACATTAAAATGGGAAGATTTAAAGAAAAATATTCTTTTGCCTCCTCAATTACACTCACCTCGAGTGAACTCAAAACCCTTGGCAGGTACTGTAATTGCTCTGTTCTTCCTGTCAGTCACAGTTAACTCTCTCCGTAGCCGTTCCCAATTTTAGCTCCACCTGTGACCCGTCATCTGCTTGATGTGATGACACGCACTACTTTTCTGATGACAGGCAAGAAAATCTTGAGTGACAGTGGCTTTCATTCCCTTCCCCCTGTCACTCACGCTGCCTGACCACTGGGGAAACAGTGTTTAAACGTAGCTTGTTGTCCCTGCACTCTAAGTGCTTAGCATAGACAGTGAATAATTACACCCATGTGCATTTCCCAGAAACCCTGTGGTTGACGCTAGCATTAAAAAAGAAAAAAAAAGGCACAGACCACAAGCTACTGTGCTATAAGTAAATGACCTCACGCGTGTTGCAATGATCAAAAGAGCTTCTACCAGCAGGTTGTACTTTGCTTCAGGCAAATTGTTTCCTGCAGTTTGAACAGTGCCACTGAAATAATTATTCTACCTCCTAAAAAAATGGGTTATTTTAAGTCCACTATCAAAACACAGGGGCCACAGTACCTGAGGGACTAAAAAGCCCACCGGCATACTGCACAAACAATAGCTCAGTCCCTCCAGAATACAGATTCATTGCTTGAGGCAATGAGCATGAGAGCGCTGCTGTCTTGTCTGCAGCATATTCTAATTCTTTGTATTTATTTCCAAATATAGATATTTATAATATTTATTTACCAATATTATTTCACAATTTAGACCGGAGTTATGGACTACAGTATGTAACAGATTCACCAGGTCACAAAACCCCAAAATGAACCATGTACCATTATAATGAAGAAATCCATCAAATAATACAAAAAAAATAATACTAAAGAAATGCTCCATGCGGAGCGTTTCACAGAAGACAAATTCTAAACACGACATCGTGTCAGGGTCTCTGGTGAAACCCTGAGACCCTGAGGCATAGTTTAAGGAGCATGTGGGCACACACACACACACACACACACACACACACACACACACACACACACACACACACTCCTAACATATGTGACACATGTGTGTTGCTCACGCCAAGAGCCACTAATAACATGTATTCTCCTCCATAGAGTTCAATACTAACTGTAGCCTTGCTAAAATAATCCACGGCGGTAGTGAGCATCAGAATCCAGCTGAGCACCCTGCAGGGAATTTAGACCACGAAAAAAAAAGTCTTACATTACAGGACGGCTCCTCTTAGATAAGCTTTACATCGGACTCATTCCCACTTGGTATATACAACATTCTTTTTACTGCTTTCCAACGTACACTGTTAGTATGTGTGTGTGTGTGTGTGTGTGTGTGTGTGTGTGTGTGTGTGTGTGTGTGTGTGTGTGTGTGTGTGTGTGTGTGTGTGTGTGTTTTAGGGAAATACTGCAATAGATTTTTTTAAGCTCAGAGAAAAACAAATGCGTAATGTTCCACATTATTTACTTTACAGAAATGATTGATTGTGCATTTCTTACTTAGACATTGTTTCTGTTATCAGTATTATGTTATGTCCTTTTAAGGCAGTAGAGGATTTCAAATCTTAGAACATCTTGTATTTTGCTTAATACCTCAAGTTTGGATTTTGTAATGCTTGAAGGTAAACGGAGGCGCAGATGAACATACTGGCCAGCAGACGTACCGATTTGTTTCACTTTTGTGGGTTAGATGTAATCAATTCCTATGGTCATCAATAACGGCTGAGCAACTTGAGAGAAAAGCGAATCAAATAGAATAGTCTTGCAGAGGGTGTTGAATAAGAGCAGTTTCAGATGAGTAAGAAGGCTTTTGAAGTGCCTGCAAGGTTGTTGTTTTTTCTTCTGATCCGAGAGATATTACTGTCGCCATTTTGTCTTGTGGAAGCAAATGTGAGATAGGGTGTAGTTAGATAACACGTTATGGGACAGGAAACATCGGAAGAGACCCGAGCTCCCCACTCAGATTCAGATGGAGAACGCTGTAGTTAGGGGGTGTTGCAACACGGGGGTGTATTTATGCAAGTGTTTGCAAGACGGTGTGTGTTTGTACAGGATTTATTTTACAGCTTGTATACACGTCTCTCTTTCGCTCTATGTCACACTTGCATCCTGTACTGTTTATGCATGTATTGCCTTCATAGTGCTCAACATTAGCTTACATTACCACTACAACTCCGCCGCTGTCTGCCTCTGTTTTTCGCTCGTCTCTATGCACACAGATCTGCAGTGTGATATAGTATACCCTGTCACAGAGGTGGGAGTCGGCCAGTTTGCTGTGTCACTATGACAAAACATGACAGATGTGTTTAGGCGGTGGAGTGCCGGACCTGCCACACAGCATTAGGATCACACAATCGGAGAGGAGTGCGCTGGGTATTCCCACACAGGGAGTCCAATCATACACATAATAATGGTTTGTCCACAGTGAAGATCGGATGTCTGAGCCGACCTGAGAGACTGCTCGCAGAGCAGGAGGCCTGTAACTCAAATCTTCCTGGATATCAGGGCTTCACTTTGTTGGGTTTGTTCACGTGGAAGATTTTCGAGGAACACCTAATGAGCTTGCAGCTTACAGTGGATTTCAATAGCTGAATTCAAATGACTTACCACAAATTACTGACATGAGCCAACGTAAAATGATCAAAGACAATCTCATTATTCTTCCGTCATTCACTGAGACTTTTCTTTTCAAAAACCTGATCATTAATTTATCATAAATTAAGGGCCATGCACATAAGGTGTGGGGGAACTGACAGAATTCACAGGTATCCTAACGCAGCTTTTCATGTTCATATCTCATCTGCTGCTCAACCTGTCTACTCTGGAAACCAACCTTAGCTGAGGACAGATCCCTCCTGAAGAATTCAGTTTTTTCAATTAATTATAAAATTGCATTATGGAAGGACCTTTCTTCTCATGGTCAAACGAGTCCTCCCACTCCAAAAAAAAAAGCTGACTTAGAGACATTATGAGCATATCCTTTTGTCCCCATTATCGGCTCACCTGTGGTCAGTTTTACTGTACTGAACAATTGCAATTACTCTGGATCCCCTGATAGAAAAGAAAGTAGAAAGACACGACTTTGTGGGTAACCTTGGGAAAGTGGGCCTTTGATTAGCATACAATTAACTGCCCGATTCATTACATAATAAGATGCAGATACAAAAGAGTAGAAGGGAGCCTTTGCTCTGGACCATGAGGAATACTTATACCATGTGATTACCCAAGGCTCAATTACCATATAGGAATTAATCCTATAAATCCCGCCAACACGTGAGAAAAACAACACTCTGGATTTGTTTACAGTATGTGTTTGCACATTTGGTGGCTCTTTACCAATGTGCCTTAAATAAGCCAAATCATCTTGGTAAGTGTTAATGTGTTAATTGAAATAACATCACTAAACATATATTAGTTTTTAAATACACAAACGTTGTTGGAGCCAGTCTCGCTGGTAGACTGGCTATAAGTCAGACCCCAAGTAATAAAGCAACATATTATATCACTTTGGCAGATAATAATAAATAAATAAATCAGTGCTGCATCTAAAATTAGCACGTGCTGTTTCCCTACCCATCACAAGCCACACCAATTGGACAAACAATCCAGAACAAACATGAAAAAACGTTTGTTTGGGTTTCAGAGGTGGCAGCTGAGATAAAGAAAAATGTAACTTTGGGTCTTTGTAGGTGAACGATACACCACCCTGTGGTGTTGTGTTAGTGCCCACTCTATAAGTCTTTCTATAGTCCGGTCTCGTCGCTGAAGGATAGTGGACACATCAGGCCTCGAGGAGCGTGTGTTAAGTGCAGCTGCTGTCAACACGACTGTGGTCACAGCAGAGGTCAGCCGTACTCTGACCCTCTGGGCTGAAAAACGTGTTCCTTCATTTAATACCACGACCAGAGGACTCTGTTTCCCTCTCACTTACATACACACACGTGTGCATTTCCCTCCCTTCATATAACCCCAAAACCTGCAAACCTGGACGACTGTTTAAAACAAACTCGCAACAAAGTTTATGATTCAGTCGACGTTGTGGTGTCATAAATTTCTGGCGTGTGCTAAAACTCCTAAAGGAACAAACATTAGTGAATCATTAGCACTGACACACAAAGGCCTCTCACATTTTACTGAAAGACCCCTTTCCACTTCACGGGCACTCTCTCGACGCAACATATCCATCCACGGGGGAAACGGCAGGAAGCTATGATAAACAAAACCAATATGAGCACAAGTGCCTGCATAAACAATATAAGTGCCTGCAATATGACACTGTATGTCACAAGCCCGCCCACTGTTCCCATCCTGAGTCATTCGGCCGTCGCCATGGCAATTGAGTTTCCTGATGAAAGCCGTCCACCAATGGAATCAGACGCCACTCTAATCGGTCAGACAGCCTGTTCGTGCTTACAGCGGCGCATCTACCCACTAATTTGTCAGCCGTAGGCTTTAGAAACTGTGCATATCCTTTCTTTTTTTTCTCCCCACTACACGTACAAGAGATCCTAATGAGAGTGCACATGTTCAGCTCTAGACCGAGAGTGGTTTTGACTTTATACCTTAAGCTAGGACTGAATCTAACACTTGATGTTGCGGTGCGGGTGTGACATTTCCCAGGCAAGGGCATATTCACACACCTTTCACAAGCCTGTGCTCTGGGGCAGAGGCTAAAAATAATCTAAGGATGTTGCAGTGAAGCTGTTTTGCAATAAAACCTCTCCTGAGCCTCAGTCTTTTACTACTCTCTAATTGGCTACAGGACCTTCTCACCTACTTTATTGGATGTTTTGACAGTGTGGGAGCCAAAATAGTGCCAGCAGCTTCACAAGGTGTTTTGCTTTTAATCGTCGAGTCCCGTTTTGTTCTCAAATGGTGCAACTAAAGAGTTTAGAGAATGTAACCACATTATCAAGGTGGGATCTCTCTGTTTCCATCCCATTCTCATGCTCATTGTGGAAATATTATCAGTTTATTTTTCTTTATAAGATCACGGCAACTTAACTATGATTCCTTGGGTACGTCCACCTTTTAAAAAAAAATGTCAAAAATAAAACTGTCCAGTGCATCTCTTAACCTATGACACGGCATCTCTAAATATGAACATGACATATACTTAAATGATGATAAGAGCATAAGTGGGCTATTAGCGGAGTTTATGAGCTGCAAAAGGCAGATTTAAGTAGATGAGTCATGGGAGGCTGATGCTTGTAAAGAAGACGATATGCTTCTTGCAGGTGTGCAAAAAGCAAACTGTATAAGTCTTTAATGTATCAATCTTCTCTCTCGAGCTGTTTGTTGTCAGTCTCCTAAATTCAAGCATCAATGGAAAGTGTATTACACCCGTCAAATGCACGGTGCAGGCCACATCCCCCGGCTGTCAGTGATAACATTGTTGATCCTTTGAAGCTTTGATTAGATGTTTTGGTAAAGACATACTGTAGAATAATACAAAAGAAAAAGGAGCAGAAGTTGACTGCACTTTTTTGAATTAATTTCTTACCAGAGGATCTCCTTCAAAGGATAAATAATAACAAAACAATGTGCACGTGCCGCTGAGTAGCTGGCTCCGAGTGGCACTTAAGGTTTCTATATGATTGACACACTTGCGCTCCAGCTTGCAATGCAGGGGAATGGAGAAAAAAAAAAGAAGCTGCCTGAAGGTTTGGCTTTCCACCCTCCAGCTGTATTGTGCTCCTGAGCAACATGGCCCCGGAGAAACAGGAGAATTAAAAACAAGCCCTGTCAATTCCCATTATTCGGCTTCAGGTTCTGTGCCAGGTCCAGCAGTCATGCTCGGCAGCTCTCCACCAACCTTGGAGCCTTTTAAAACCTAATTGACAGTCTTAAGTCCACTATCCTGGTTCTGCTGAGGAGACAGACAGACGGGGGGGGATGTACAGTAGAAATAGTGAGGATGTTGTGTAACTCCATGACATTTGAGACTAATGTGCTCCAGTCTTTTTGTTGCAGTGAATTAACATAACCAACAAAACCAATTCAAAACTGATTATTAAATTCAATCTCAGTGCAGAACAGAGTCTGTGAAAACACCTTAGCCAAGTGAGATTAAATATTAAGAAACGTCTCCTTATCTCACTGATTTAATTGAAACATTGGACCCTATTTCATTGTCTCTGACTCCCAAGTAGGTGAACGCCTTTATCCGCTAAACACCGCCGTGCATTTACCAGCGAACAAGTTGACTCATAAGCTGTGAAACCATCCCCTCCGCTCCCCGCTCCTTCTCTCTCCTCCCCGTCGTTAAATGCTAAACTGAGCGAGCCATGCTAATCGGTGGAAAGAGGCGACTAAAGCTACTGCTAATCCATTCTGGAATTACGGGGGAGAACAAATTAAGAAACTTCAACTCATTAGCTGAGCTTTAATTCACCGCCCCTCCTGGAGTAATCCCTAAACTCAGCCTCTCCAGTTAATTATACTGAGGCCCTGGATGAGAGGCCCTTCATTGTGTTGCTGTTGTTGTTGTGCTGTGTTAAGTTTGTGAGGTGTGTGTGTGTGTGTGTGTGTGTGTGTGTGTGTGTGTGTGCCTGTTGCCTCAGTGGTTTTAACTGAGAAAGGCTGGCTAACAAACATCAATATCACAGCAGTATCCTACAGTGAGAATCACCTAATATTCTAAATATTCCTAAAATAACTGCAATGCTTTGACAATGCAAATGATTTATTTATTCAAGGATTCAGGCTGTAAGAGAGATGCGTGTGTGTGTGTGTGTGTGGTTGCACTTTTCTATTTGCAGTGCGGGGCATGAAAGACTACTACATGAAAATACAAACAGCTTCGATCAAAGAAAATGCAGCGGTCTCTTTTCTTCCTGTGGGTTTAAGGGACTTTTTGATGCCCTTATGTGTGTGTGGGAAAAGGTAGGTGCTGTTGTGATGTGAGGAGGCAAAGTCAGAAAAATCAAAGGAAGGAAAAGTCACCGGCGTTGAGCGACAAACTAAACGGTTTACAGGCTTTGCCATTTTCTCTCAAATATGAGTATTGATATACTTAAATGTTATGATGCTGGACCTTTAGTGGACCGAGCAGCGACCAAAGAAGTGCCTTGAGTTTCTTCTGAATGAGCACATGAGTGTAGATTAATGCAGCTTAAATGTGTGATGCAGACACTTCTATATTCATTTATACGGATAGTTGCAAAGCATTTCCTTCATAGTTCCCTCTGCGTAACTCTTCTGTTATTGTTATTGGTCTGTAATGCTTTATTATACGATGTGATTTAGCGTGCGAGTCCGCAAGACTGTTGAACTCATTTTCAATCTACAGCCACGAAATGTAAAACCGTTTTTCTTTCTTTCTTTAGCCGCAAGGTACTTTTAAATCGACAGTAGTTGCTGTGGCCACCAGCGCCTTTTAGAGAGGATTTCAATGGCTTTCTGAGCTGTGCGGATGGATTCACATTTGAACTTTGTCATTACATGGGCGATAAGCCAACCATAAGAGAGGCTTTTGTAATTTAAAATATGGATAAGTGGCAGTAGAGGATCAAGCAGGAGTGATGGGTGGATAGATGGATGGAGGGATAGATGTGCATGCCTGTGCTTTAAAACCACTTCATGTGCCTCACTTATCTTGCCCAGAGACACATACGGTGATTGTTGTAATCAGATGAAGCCCTCCGGGAGGCCTAATATGGAAGCTGCGTAATACCTGCTTCCAATTTGCTTTTGTTTTCGCTTCATTCCCACAAGTGGCCCGGCCATTTGCAATCACCGCCTCGATAATTAACCCCGCGTATTGTGGACCAAGAGATAGTACGGATGCTCTTGTCGCCCCTCCCTCCCACACCCTGCTGTGAGCACATTGATTTTTGGGGCACGGAAGGTTAGTGCGGGGGCCGCTTGCCATGGATCTCCCATCAGGCTAATGAGGCACAGCGTGACAGCTTTGGTGATTGGGTGAACAGAGGACGCTGCTTGTGGTTGTTCTGTCACTGAGCAGTACACACTGATGCCAATCGCCCCTCAGTTCAGTGCTGTTGTCCGGCTGTAGAGCCTTATTAAAATGCATTTTCAATGTTTGTGTTCCAGCAAAGAGCACAGAGGTCCTCAATTCAAAAGCGGGGTATGATGTTTGTGGACAATAATTATGAGATCAGGCCCTCGAGACCAAAAGCAGACATTCTGTATTTGGAGAAAAAGCAGAAGAACATGACTTTTTGTATGTGTGTGTGTGTGTGTGTGTGTGTGTGTGTGTGTGTGTGTGTGTGTGTGTGTGTGTGTGTGTTGGGTGTGGGTGGTCACACAAAAGGAAATACACCTTGTCAAACTCAATTGGAAACTGTCTTTTCAAGCATCTACAGGCAGAACCAGAGTCAGAGAGAAAAGAAGTGAAAAGAAACAGAATAACAGAATAGAAAGCCTTGATCCTTTTTACTGTTCTTAATTAGTTTTTCTGCTCATGAAAAAGAAGCTTTTGTTCTTTGGCGCTCACCATTGTTCTGCAGTGTGATAGTGTTCATTGTTTAGTGAATCTCAAGGTATAATAAATACCTGAATGCACACACAAACGTGTTGACATTTCAACATGATGGAATTGTCACGTTGCTTAAAAGCCCTCACAACCAAACTCATCTCCACACACACACACACACACACACACACACACACTCCTCATCACTGGATTCCATCTTTCCTAAAGGCTCAATCTGACGCCAGATCAAATCTCATCTGATGTGATGCGAGACCACATCCACACTTGTGCCAGCAGCTACAGTGAGGAGAAATAATCTGTCTTTAATACCTGAACCTAATTAGCTCTGAAATCTGAGGTTAATTAAACAAAAGAAGGTTAAATTAAGTGACTGGGATTTAAGTGGCGACATACCGGATTAAAGACGCCCCCGTCTTTCTCTGAATCACTCATCCCTACTATCCACAAAAATCCTCTTTGCTCCTCATCCTCACGTCTTTTTCTTTTAAGACATTTGGACCCATGTAAAGTGGTCTATGCTGCATGTAGCACCGAAGACATGATTAGCAGTCATTTGCATACTCGCTTCACTTGCACACGCACACACACGCACAATGCAGAGTAACACCAAGATGAGCCTGACAATAGCACAATGCTTGTTTGCTCCCACAGAAGGTCAACACAAAGGCTCGTGATTATCGTAGTCATCCCGTCGTCGGTGCATTGGTTTGCGCCTCTCCGACGGATGACGCGGCAGTGAGGAGAATTAGAATACCTGTCACATACTTCAGCTATTAAGGGTAACAGTGAGAGAACATTACAAGCAGGTTCCTCACATATGTATGAGGGCAATCTCCAAAAGGATCATCAGGCTGTAATGAATGCTTAATTGACATATCAACTAATGGTCATCATAAAGCCTCCTGAGTGGGCTCATGACTCAGTACAATGGATGCTTTTGTCTCCACCATAATCAACTTTGATCTGCAATAACGCACAGTCAGCAAGCTGTGAGGTAATGGAACTATTTGGAGGTCTGGTATGAATAGGGAGTTCTGCTGGTGTTCCTTACAACACATTGTGTAAACCAAAAGCAATGAGGAAGGACATATAAATGTGAGTGACTATGATTTAGGAAGTGGAATTTTAGCTCCTGTTCTACTGCAACATTTTCATTTCATTTGCAGGCTACCTTTGCCCAATCATCCCATTCAGGATCGCAAACAAAACACAGATTCTCTTCACTCCCACTCGCACCGTCTCCTCATCCTCCCTCGCTGGGCTGTAGAGCTGGATGGAGTGTGTTCAGCACAGGGACACCTGAGATACACACACATTCCAAAGGATTTTAAAAAGAGTTATACAAGCATTTTATTTTATTTTTAAACTGCAGGATAAATATTTTACCTATGCAGAAGCATCTGTATTTCCCCCAAAGGCTACCTAAGAGAAAAGCCTGATGCATTTTATTTGAAAGCACTCCCTCTCTGCAAATGACCTTTCATGGGTGGGGAGAAAAAGCAGATTGGCCATTCAGTCCTTGTTTTAGGGACAGAGGTGACATGATGATAGCCCAGCCATCGCTAGCACTTGAAAGCCCTCAACTCTTAATGCTGCCACCTGTGTTTGTGTCTCTGCACACGATTGTCTGCACTCAGGCTTTCAGCGCTGGTTACTTTCCCTCTGCAGATAATGACATTCGTAGGCAGGGAGAAAAACCCAGCTCTCGGTAAAAGACCCCCGGCTCTCTCAACTTTATGAGCAATACCTCTTAGCCACTATAGCATGCCACTGTAAACAACCTTAACATATAAAACAATAAAACAAAAAGTAAATTTCAGAGGCAATGCTTCTTTCACTAATTGGCCGTCAAACTACCTGTTGCTATTTTGCGTCTCCACATGAGCTGCGAGTTGGCTGTGTGCTCATGGTAATAGTGAGTTGATGGACTAAGAGAAATGCACAAGCTGCTAAGAACGCCCAACAAAGAATCTATTGCAGGATGTGTCCCTGTGATCATTACATTCCTGTGTAGGTAGAGCCTTTAGTTTATCCACCATCCTCTCTCTACCCGAGGTCCATTACTATTGTCATCAGTTAGAGAGCTCAGCACATCTCCACCTGCGCTGCATTGCCTCTGCCTCTGCATGGTGTGTAGGTACAAAGATGTAAAGCTATTGAACCTCCCTCCGTGTGCACCCCCCCCCCCCCCCCCCTCCTCCTTCTACAGGATGAAAGGAATGGCCTGAGGGGGGGGTCATTTGTATCCACTGCCCCTGTTCCTTGTCTTAGTTGTCCAGCCTGTAGGCTATCTAGTCACATAGAACCGTGTGTCAAAAGGAGTAATAGCACAGATCGATGTCAAAGGATGCACAAGCAACGGGGAAGCTTCCTTTATTCCACATTTCTCTCTTTCCCGCTGAATCGAAACTGGGGAATCATTGGCTTAAGGAGCTGGCGGTGGGGAGGTGTGCTGAGGGGTCAACAGGGCGACGTGCAAACATTTTTCCCTTGTCTTGCTGAGCCTGTGTCATGCCCTCGAGGAAGAACATACATCAAGAACGTGCAAGGTTGATGTGTTGTCTTCACAAACACAACGTTGATTGCGTCTCATTTAGAGCTCCAAAGAGTTTATCGTATAATTGCTATAATGTCGACATCGTGGCATTCTGAAATAGACGGTTAAAGTATTTGTTTTGTTTGTACAGGTGTTGACATCGTTTATTTCATCGCCACCACTGAGAAATGTCCAAACTACTGTACACTGCTGACTGATCCATAGGCCAAAGCCTTCGGAGGAGATTACCAGAGTAATCATCAGAATGTGGTTCCTCCAGGAATCAGTTATGAGAATGAATGGATTACATGAAAGTAATTCCAAGCTCAATATCAGAAGCTATCCCAAAGCCAAGAAAACAGATTCTGATCTAATACTGCTGCTGTGTCCTCCGGCTCTCTGCAGCGGTCTAAGTACCTTTGAGACTCTCCAACGCATAAACCACCTTCGGTTTATAGCACTGTGAAGGTCACAAGTTCACACGGAGATGTTTGCACGACTCGTTCAACACACTCGCTCATGTTTATCTGAATATTTGTGAATCTCGCAAACAGTCCCTGGACGCATTTACACACCACATACATATACAAATACATAATCATATATATTGTGTAAGAAATAAAGAAACACACACACACACACATAATAAATAATTTAAGAAAGTATCCCTTAAAAAAATGTTGTGGAGAAAGAAAATCGTCCCAGTGTTCTCTCCTATAGTTATAATATGGGTGCGCAGCTGTCACTCTCTGCCCGTGGCAAGACCCCATCTCCGGGGAGAGAAGGTAACAGGCAGCTAATCAGCTCCCTCTGACATCTTCATCACAAACAGCCGTACGCAAACACAAATGGCCGCTCGGTCGCACACGTACATACACCCCAAACAAACACGAAGACTCGCAAGCAGACAGATAGAAAGGATTAGGGTCTAACAGGCCAGCAGACAACAGGACAGAGGAAGGACATGCTGTGTGTGTGTGTGTGTGTGTGTGTGTGTGTGTGTTAGCGAACTACAGCTCTCTATCTATCCATCTGTGCGTGTTAGATTACGCCTGTCTCTCTTACCTTTACGAACACACACCTGCACCACACACACACAGTCCCATCTCCCCCCCCTGGTAAACACACAGATATTTCCTCCTCCCCTGTCTCCATCACTCCTCTGTGATTACGAAACGGCTAAACGTAAAATTGCTTATTGACTTGAACAGCGGTTATTTATAACATCAATGTCTAATTCCCCTCAGGCGTCCACATGCAATGTCTTTGTGACAGGTTTATGCTTCAGCCGGTGCACAGGTTTTGGCAACAAAAGAAAGCATTTACTACCCCCGTGCCTCATTTCATTATTTCCTATTTAACAAATGCACAGTGTGCTGCACACAATGGCATGGCAATAAGAATAGGAGCGTGCATTTTTATGACGGTAAATGCAAACAGGCGAAATTTACATTTCAATTTGAAGCATTTAACCGATACCTGTATCCAAACGCAACTACAATAAGCTAAGAATTTGAATAAGCCTTGATTATACGGTGCCAACATTGCTACAAATGTGCAAGCGGAGAGGGTAAACACAGGCACGGCAAGGAAGTTTTGATGCTATGATGCGTTCGTGTCCCAAGGTTTTCTCAAAAACATAACAGCTACAGTGCCATTTATCATCGTGCTGCACAAACAGCTGCATGCACTTTATCTTTATTGAACAGTTGGTTGCAGGACACTTCCTCTTATAAAATGCATTGCCGTTCACCTAACAGAGAAGAAAGCTTTTCTGACAGAGGCTATCAGAGCTGGCTCCTCGCAGTGGTCACAGGAGCTTTACAAAATGTTCCACAGACATGTTCTGATGACCCCCACTGTGCTTAGCGTGAGCTCGATACAGCCAAGGTAAATTATCATACATCCTGTTAATCATCGATCAAAGTGCGAATGGCAAAGATGAGACAGCGGGACTCACACAGTTTTGCCTTCTCATCTCTGGGTATAAACAAGAACACGTTTCATTACGCTGTTCCGGGGAAAGATCACTTTTGGACCAATGTTGAAAAAAAAATCTTATCTTGTGATAGTATTAAGTGCAGTCTAACAGAATTACTCCCGGGGTAGGCGAGTTTAGATTTACTTCTCACTTCTTCAAACGATGTAAAGCTGAAATGTGTGTGTAACTTGTGTGTAAGACGACAGCTCTGGTTTGAACACACATAACTGGATCTGCAGCCGTAATGCAGTGAGAGCAATGAGCAACAAATATCATCAGGATACATTTGCAGGTATTAAAGTCCAATAGAAAAACTGAACAGATGACCTATAATCATGTTCTTTTATTACATTTGTTTTTTTTTTATTCTAAATAACTGATGGTGACACACTCAAAGAGAATGCAGAAGTACCACGGCTGGCATCCAATTCACTCTTAACTTAACACAAGACAGAATGATGAAATTCAACCAGTTTTCCCAGTATGATTCATACTTTGAGAATTGCACTCTCTGCCCGTCAAATGGTCCTTTTGTACCCTTTGTGAATATTTTATGAAAGAGGACTCTGTCAAGAGACAAGTGTCTACACTTGGTGCGACTATTATCTCTCTTTTTAGTGAATATATACCCCAACGGACACCAAAAGTCTCCTGGTATTTGACAAAATGTCAAAGATAAAGAGAACACTGAACACACATGGAAACCACAATGGTGAACATTTTTTGGAAATGATTGACTTTGTGCCCTTTATGTAGCTGGGCGTCAATGCCGGAAGCACTCACAACATATGTTGGTCTCGATCTTAAATATTATTCCTACGTTGGTTTTTTCTACGTAGAAACTTCAGTCAAAGTTAAAATATTCCGCTCAAATAGGATATGTATAATATTACTTTAATCATTCATGCCTTTCATACATTCATACTGAAGTGAATGGAGGAAATGTTCAGCATTGAAACATTCTCTGACTTGTTTTATGCAATGTGAACTCTTATCTAGGATCGCTCAGTTTCCCTTTTAGCTAGAAACTCAAATCAAACAAAAGCAGAAAGTAGAAGCTATTTACAATGTTCTTAATGAATAACTAGTATTTTTATTAATTATTTTAACAATCAATGCGGACTAAATGTGAATGAAGCTCTAAGTGTGAGTAATGTGTCACTACATGCCCATCAGTCCATGTCTCGCCTCTCAGAAAATAGAGGAAGATTGACTTCATAAAGGACTTTTTTTTCACACGTTTTCAAGCATTTCTCTACTGATTCATACTTTCAGCTAGAAACTCTATTTGCTCCTTAAAACATTCCACATCTTTCATACATTAGCTTTTAAAGCAAACAATCCTGTTTAAAGTCAGCTTCTCAACCGCCGGCATTCGCGCCTCACAAAAGTTTCCTTCTCTCGTTATATCCTGCTGCTGACCTCGATCACACCAAGTGAAAATAAATATGTTCAAATTAGAAGGAATGAAAATGAAAATGCCAAGACAGCCGGATAACTGGAATAAACTTTTGACAAATTGACCGAGGGCTAAGATAACCTCTAGCTGCCTCTGCACACCTGCTGCCAACTTGGGTCGGATCAGCATCGCCCTGACATTAGCTCAGCCTTGTTGGCAGCAGCTGCAGAAATGATGCCTGATGCAAGAAGGTAGAAGAAAATCCATGAGGTTAAAAACCCATCTTTCTCTTTTGACTTTCTATCTCTCATAACCCTTCCTGCCTATTGCTCACCTCTCACCTCCTTCCCACTCTGCAGCCAGGCTAAACTCTTTCTCTCCGCCTGCTTCCTTCTTCGCTCATGCATAAAAATATGTGTGCTTGCACTTAATGCACACACACACACACACACACACACACACACACTACACATAAAGTTCAAGCCTGACAACCAGTGGGCTAAACCCAGCGTTTACCTCAGCAGCTGGGTTCACCACCAGCTACAATTACAACCATTAGCATGCTTAATTAACAGATTCGCTGGCAGCTCATGCAGGCTGAACATGGTTCCCTCTCTCTGCCAAAACCACGATGGCCTCCAGAGATCCAACTCCCACACCGCTGTCTCGAAAGGTGGGGAGGCTGGGAGAGAACCATTGTGCTGCTTAGCCTCGTAGGAGGCAGAAAAATAACTTGACTTCTTTTTTGCTTGGCTACCTCTCCTATATGACCTAGGCTGTGTTTGGCGCAGGAGTGTCTTTGGACGAGATGTGCACGGCCAGAAACAGTAAACATGTAAACAAAAGCTGTGTTCTTCCTCACCGAGAGACACCAGCAGCAGCAGCAGCAGCAGCAGCAACAGCAGCAGCAGCAGCCAGCTCTTGGCACATGTCCGAAACACTTGAATGCCGCGTAGTGGTACCAATAAAGACCCATTCTCTGAAATACTCAATCTACCTCATGTTTCAAGGACGTGAACAAAACGTGAAGAAAAAGGGGCCGTCTATCGAACGTGCACATATGTATTTCATGTCTACAGCAAGATACATTTATGGTTCTGTTCGCACTTAAAGACCAGCCGCTGATTTAAAGCTAAAGCTATGGAAGTCACACCGACTCCTACGCAAGTGGTGTGTGAAGGCAGAACTAGATTTTTCAAATAGTTGCCCTTGACTCAACATTTTTGTTTTCTGGGAAAATCCAGCAAAGTCCACTCATGCGGCAGGAGTCCTGCACGACCGGCGGAAGTCTGGAACAATCACTGAGCTATAATTTACACAGAGCCGTGACTGGAGGGACGTGGCAGTCGATTGCACTTCAGCTGTTACCACAAATATGCCCTTTGTTTGTTTGTTTGTATGTTTATATCAGGTACGGTGCAGACGATGCTTGGAAAGTCATGTCACTAAAGGTTTCAGAAATGAAGGGTTACTAATATATTTACATAGTATAGATATTTATGGGATTTAACATTTTCCAGAATGATAAACCTTTTTGTGCAATTACAGTCGCGATCCCTTTACCATAACTGCATGATGATGAATGATGAAGATGCTACACATAGGTAGTGTGTAACCAACTGAACGCGGTATGAAGGTCTTAACTGGGTCGGCGATGACATCCAAACGTAATACAAAAGAAATATATGAAGAACGAACGGTGTCATGGCTGGACAATCCTCAGTAAAGTACTTGGGGATAGGGATATAACTTTATACAACAATAATGTAATGCTACGATGATGCCGGAGGAAGGATAAACCCAATTAGATGTGGGCACTGGTGCAGAGTCCTCCGGAGAGGCCGACTGGCTCCGTTAAAAATGTATCATGCTCAGCTTATTAAGATGTCATCTGTGCAAGCTCTGCAGGTTCAGGGTAAATACCCTCATGGCATATTCTTCTGTGGGCACGTCGATCCACCCTGTCGCCGCTGTAGCAGCCAATGGCTCTTTAGTGGCTGTCATTGGCTGCCTGGAATGCTTCATAAACATCTTGTGCTTTTTCACCTAATTAGGCTGGAGGGATTTCACTGAAACATTAGGCGAGGCGGGCTTTCTACTCGCATCGGCAGCACTGAAGAACCTACTGCTATAAACTGCGACCCAGACCAAACCCCAGTGCTGCGTCTCCCACTTCCCCCTTCCCTCTTTTGCACTTAACAGTGTCACGTTCTTGCTTTTTTTATATCTAATTTTTAATGTCAGACGCGCTTTCATGCATTGCAACGTGTCAAAGTCGCAGTGACAGTTTGTGGTTAGAGGGCCATCGGGGCCAATGTGCCAAAAGTTGTATCTTTTAAAACAATCTTTTGTCAATTACATATTGTTATTTGTTTCCATTAGTGCAATGAATACCACATCCAGCAGTGACATTTGCTGGTGATTTACTGCGTACACTGCATTCATCTACATTATGCATACAAATATTGCCAGACATGTATATAATTGATTGTATATCTCAAGCATTATCTACTAAAAGTAACAACATTTTACCATCCAATTAGACTCCTGGCTAAGAAAACACTAGTATGATGCAGTTATAACATTTGTTGACCGACTTGCTCTGTATCTGATTTCTGCCAACATTTCCACACACATACGGGTGCATACACACGTATTCATGAGCACGATTCACACACGCTGTGTAGACATGTGTGAACGAGACATCTCCATAACTGGACCAGCTGACCTGAGACTTGCAGAGCTGCTGGTGACTCCAGGGAGAAGGATAATAGAATTTCTCCAGCCGCCTTCCTGTTAATTACAACAGACCTTGGCTCTGAATAAATATTTATTCAGAGGGTACAGCAATCTGCATGCATATTGTACACCAGCAAGCCGTGGCCAGCCAGAACAATGGTTGGATATGCCGCGAGTAAACAACATCAGAAAAAAAGAACAAAAGTAATAATAGTTTTGTATATGGAGATGGGTGGGTAGAGCATTGCAGGGCTTTTAATTACCACCAAATCACAAAAGCTAAAAAGGGATGCAATGACAGGTACTATGGAGTATATGTTAGTTGGTTATATGCTCAACCTTTCGCAGAACAAATGTTCCAGGCACGTCTTGTGGACGAGAAATAGAAAAATAAGTTCATTTCAGAGTCAAGTTGTTGAGCAACGTTTGGGTCAGACCGCACTAAATCCACTGCTGTTTGTGAGAAAAGTAACAGAAGCTTTAAATAAATGCACGTAAATGAGTTTCCTTGCAAAGTATGGTATGAATTATGATAAGCAAAAACACAACGCACATTTGCTTATTGATGCAACAAGCAATTTATGTATAGATTTGGGCTGTATTTGTTGCTACTATATTATAATTAGCTGCAGATATCTGCAGAAACATAGAATCTCATGCAACACTTTTTATATATGTACATATTTAACGTCAATGGCAATTTTATGGTTTATATTTATGTTACAAATTGTGGAAAAATACATTAAAAAAGCATTACCTATGTCCTTTAGGTTATTTGGCCGTGCGTTGCACACGGCGTAGATAAGGGATCGCACTGCAAACACGCGGCCAAGTTGCAGAGGTATTCTTTGACAGATGGTAAAAAAAAATCTGAATCTATACTTTGGCTGGTTCGCTGACAGAACCACCAAACAGTTGGCAGGGAAATGTTGAAACAATATAAAGAAGGGTAGACAGGATCCAACACCAAACTGAAGGGATTGAGAGGAGAGAGAGAGAGAGAGAAAGAAAACAACGGCATGTCACTGCCCCTGAACTGCATCCATGTATCTACATTGACCTGGACTGCATAGACATGTACATGTACAACAACAACACACATGAATATAAATACTCGTACAATCTTCCTCTGCACAGACACACGCGCAGATAACTTTCCCTTTGCTCTGTGGGCCAGGCAACAGCTGTGTTTGGTGCAAGTGGAAGAGCAGCTAATGAACCAAACAGAACGCTTGACAATTCACATCTGCTGACAGTCTCCAGCTGCTGGCAGCAGGCTGGCCTTCTCTGCCCTCCCTTGACCAAGACCTAGCGCCAGGGTAAGCACCTGGGACACACACACACACACACACACACACACACACACACACACACACACACACACACATTCCTGAAAATCAACCTTTCGTTATGATCTCTGCAGAAAGCCTGAGTTTGATTTTAGATAAATGTGGAGGTTACATGAAAATGAACATAAACACATTTAACAAACTACAAAAAGCCACACATGATTGTTGCTACACCTGCTGCCTGTGGTTGCATAAATTACTCCATACATTGTGTCAGATGCAGTGTTACCTCGTTATATTTTCGAGCACAGCATCTTGTAGCAACATGCTGTTTGTGCCACTATCTATGATATTTCACTGTGTGTTTCACTTCACTGTCTGTGTCTCTGTATGCAAAGAATGTATTTATAGCCAGGTCTGAAGAGGATGAAGCCTCGCTGTCATTGCAATAGACATGTTAGTGCCCACTTCCTCCACAAGTCCTCATTACAGCCAACTCACAGGTCAAAATGGACTGAGCCCCTGATGTCAAGCAGACTTTATATATATATATATATATTCTTTTTGTTATCTTCTTTTCTTGTATCGCTGGATACAGTCACGGCTTTACTCTGACCTTCCTTTATTGTGCTGCAGGAATTATCGGATGACCAGAGCAATACGGACATATATATATATATATATATATATATATATATTTAATGAAAAATAACAAATTACAGACATACTGTACTGTACACAGCACTTAAAACACCCACAAACATGTTGTCCATAGAATGATGCAGGAGAAACACTGAGACATGATAAAAGCATGGCTGGCAACACTGGTAAATGTTAAAGCAGCCACAATGTGAGGAGGCTAAGATGAAAAGTGTTCTCCTGGGTGCTTGC
Organism: Cottoperca gobio; assembly: GCF_900634415.1. NCBI lineage: Eukaryota > Metazoa > Chordata > Actinopteri > Perciformes > Bovichtidae > Cottoperca > Cottoperca gobio. The sequence goes on from NC_041367.1 coordinate 4,927,102, forward strand.
CGCTGCCCTAGACCGTAACCTCATTTAGTGAGAAATGGCGCATATATATATATATATATATGTGTTACTTATTTCTCTGAACAGGTATGCCATTTCTCACTATATATATATATGCACTGTGTACATATATATATATGCTCACACACAGATAGGTCCCATGTGTCTCCCTCGGTCTCCATGCTTCATCTCCTTTGCACTTACTCACTCACACATACCTATACACACACACACATTTCTTCTCACAGAACACCCTTTTGTCATCCTATCCCTCTCCCACCCACTATCTACAATTTGCCCGGGATCTTAATGCGGTGAAAAATGGCTCGTCTTTTCTGATTGCATTTGATAACAATTTTGTCAAGGCTCCTCTGGCAGCCGGCGAGGAGCAGTCCCATTAGCAGCTGTAGGTAATTAGCCACTATCGCTAGCTCTTTTGGCTCACCCGCCGCTGCTTCCCTTGGCCCAGTCGCTTCTAAGTATAAATTATTGGATTGTCGAGATAAATGAGAGCTGGCAAATAAGTGTGCGAGAGAAGGGATGAGAAGGGGTTCAAGGAGGAAGCACATAGAGGAGAAAAAGAAAACATTGCAGAACTAAAATGAATTGTTCCTGTCTCAGATTCTCACAGTTTACTGCTGTGGCCGATTGTGTGGACTCTATGTACTCCCCCCATCAGGAGCGTGTGAACTTTTCCTAACTACTGTCACTAGCAGTTATTTATTTACATTTACATTTGTAAAAAACACACAAAATAAAATGTTCCCACACTTCACTAATGTTTGTTTAAAATGCATGTTCCTTGCATTCCCACATACATTCCCAAGACGGAGTTAACAATATTGGAGTTAACAGCAAAACGTAGCAAACCCCTAACTCCTATAGAGGACTTGGGCATAATTTGCTGTGCACCACTAAGGTGCTGATAGTTGCTGACCGTATAGGGAAAAATGTGACTGAATTACGATGATAAAAAGAAAGAAGGTGGCCTGATGAAAACACGAGGCAATCACAGAGAACCGAAAGTCTAGTCAAGGACAAGCAGTGAGCGATAACACATGGGACAATCTTTTATCCCCCTCTGATTAATTCCAGGTCCTCCGCGCTGTACACTGGATACAGTGTCATCAGCAACCTCTATGTTAATGGGACTTACACCAGGGTTGCAGGAATCTGGCCCGCAGAGAGCCGTTGGAGTGTATAGAGATTAAGCTCTTGGCCACCAAACGCATTTGTTTGGTGTTTTTCCATCCTTCATTCTGCTGCGGGTATTTCGTGTACGGCACATTGCATATCTTGGACCCCAAGAAGTTACTCTGGCTGACAAGAGGTGTGAAATAATAAGGGTCCTCGTAATGGCAGAATCAATACAAAAAAGGACCCATCCTTAAGGGATAACCAATATGAATTCATGTGCATTGGCGATCAGAGTTGGGAAACTATGTCATTTCTTTTTTATTATAAAAAGGGAATGAAACAGAACCGAGAACGTACTTCATCTAGTCACCGAATGAAGGGGTCTCACATCAACGGTCAGTGGAGAATTCAGTTAAAGCAGGGGAATAAATCCTGCTTTTCTGGGTTAGTGGTCCTTCAGAACACTTGCTTCACGGCCACTGAAGAATATGCTAAGAAATATTTCGGCGGCACGTGTTAATCAAATTACAAAGCCCCTTGAGCAAATTAAGTGTCAGTCGAAGGCAGAGGAACTGAATAAAACCAAGGGGGGGAAAAAAAAACTATAATTTAGATTTAGATGACATCGTGTTGCATTGTGAAGCTTGTCACCTGTGTGCGTACAGGACCCAAAGCAATTACTCACACGTCTGAACTGCTCAGGTTTGCCCGGTGATCAGCAGGCAATGTTTAAGATCCGATGATTCTATTTTTATTTCATCACACTTTACGCAAACATGTACTTTGGTTCAATTTCGTTGTATTTGTTGACTCATCTGATACAGGAAAGTCATCACTTGAACAATAACTCAATGAGATAGATGGCCAAGAACTGAATTTTGAAGAAATTGATGCTGGATTACTTTTAAACTCTATCACTTTGACTGCCTTTGCTACTGACGTTCCCCGCAAAAAAAAATCCCTTTATCACTTAATAAGTCAACATGCTGGATGTTTAGATGACATGAGCTGCAACGCCTGCTGCCGTTTCTGTCTAACAGGTTGCCAAGTAAAATAAACTGCAAGTAGTGAAGACGGCAATACAGAATGCAAACTGACATCCTTAATTGTTAGGTGTAAAACCATTTCCGTATCCAACATATGCAACATGCATACTGTACATTATCTCCACAGGAGGGTTTCGCATCAGACATGCGGTGAAATGCCAAACTGACTGTGTGTCTCCTTCTCGTGGAATCCACTGGAAGGGGGTGATCTATTAGTTACAGCTATGCATTTAATTAGGCAAGAAGCAGGAATGTAAAATTCAACAAAATCTTTTCCAGGTTCGTCGACAGGTGTTTTCGTGCTAATTGGACATATGTTAGCAGGCTTATTGGTGTCAAAGCAAACATATCCCCGATGACTGTGATTCAGACAGGGTGAACGGTATGAATGCTTTTCGAGAGATGATAACATTTTGGTTCGACCAGCTTCCATGTGACGCCTACACACACACACGTAACAATCTTCTGCCACGCCTGAGCTGGGAAGTGGGCTTTTCGTGTGTGTGTGTGTGCTCACAGGAAGTTTTCGCAGAGGATAAAAGAAAGCCAACAAACAAGTTACTGGCAGCCCTCAAAATGCTGCTAACCAGTGTGTGATTTGCAATCCGTGTATTGACCTTCACATGTCAAATAGGCCTACATCAGAGAGAATAACATTCCTCTGCTCGCACTGTGTGTGTGTGTGTGTGTGTGTGTGTGTGTGTGTGTGTGTGTGTGTGTGTGTGTGTGTGTGTGTGTGTGAGTGGAGAACATTTATGGTGTGCTTTTGTTATTCTTTGGTTGCAGCTGTCATTGACTATTAAACATAAACTGACAAAAACTCTGTCTGATCAGAGAGTGAGAGCAGAGAATAAAATTGTGAGCTTCCTGTGAGCTATGAGTGATAAAATAGTGATGTGGATTGGATCATTACTGGACTTAAAATCATTATATTTCCACTTGCCCTTCATCTCCGACAGCATTAAAAAGTATTGATTTGTGCTTCCTTGTTGGCAATCCAGAACTTTCTCTCCACAAACACCCCTCATTCCTATTCTCTCTCCCGTCTCCCGTCCTCTCCCACTTAAGCCGCTGCGGGTCTATGGACGGTCCAAATCCCAGACGCTTGTGAATGACAAACTGCCCCTTCAATGAAACTCTTCATAAATCACAAAAAAAGCGGCCTGCACACGCTGACGGATAAAAGATGGATCGTGGATGCCGCAGGGATAGTGCCAAATGATGCAACCCATTAGGTGTAGGATAGTTATTCAAATCAATAGCTTAGTCTCGTAAAAAGTATCCACCTCCTTTCCCTTGAGGTCCAGAGCCATCAACTAATGACACCTCTATTTGTTTGCCATGTCACTTTCTAAATCACACTTTTCCTCACTCTTCCATGCATCTGCTAAAGACCCCTCATCTTCACCGTGCATTATGTGCTATTCAGCGCGTGGCCTTTTGAAACTGGTCTTTTGAAAGCAGCAACAAATGCTGAATCCCCTTCATTCATTCATTAAATCTTCATTCACCTTCGTCATTGCAGCTTTTGAAAATGTGTTATTTGTGCTGAAGTGATTCATCTAGGTGATTGACAGAAGTTAATCAAACCTCTTTTTTTTATCAATCAAGCATTTGAGTAATTTACTGAGGAAAAATGCAAAACATTATCTGGTTTTCAGAAATAAGCATTTGCAACTGTTTCTGTTTTATATCATTATCTTTGAATTTTTGGACTGATGTTTGTTTTTCGCTATTTTCTGACATTCATGAAATAATGAGTGGTTCCTAGTTTAATTACAGATTTTAGGTTTATGTTATACTGTGGAATAAGGTATAGCCCATAATAAGAAATGCATTAGATGCTTAACACTGAGGCTGAGCACTTGAATCGTAAATTTAATTTGACATTTGTGACCAGTCCCGACAGCGTTAATCTGGTCATCTCAATGTAAAATACCCACGACACAGCTGCCTGCGCCAGAGGCCAAGCTGCTTACCACTGCAAAAGCCTCATTACCTTAAATAAATTGTGTCACATAGTCAGGAGGAGTTGATAAATGGGCAAAAGCATGACATTTAGAATAGAAAATGTGTCTTTATCTCCAAAAAAAAGAAAAACATGTGTAATTCCAGAGGAAGCCATCCTGCTGTGCTCAGATTTTGTGAAGCGGTTGAAGTACAAAGACTAGACAAAAAAAAACACATGAAATCCGAGTGGGTTGTGACTGATTGTTTTTGAGTAATAGCTCCACACACTGTGTTAGATCCTCCAGGCCCGCTACATTGCATCTGGCCAAAAATAAAGCTAATCGCGGAGGACGGTGATGTGAGGGATTGCGGTGGATGGGCCCACTGCAGGGCAGCTAGACTCACGCTGGGTGTGATGTTTGTGTGCGTAAATGTGTGTGCGTGCGGTTTCGATCATGAGCTCGGTGCGGGGGTCATAGCACAAACATCACAGAGGCTTACCTCAAACTCACCATCTTGTGCGTGTGGCTTGTTTCGTTTTTTTTGTTGTGTAAGTGGAAAGATGTATTGGTGTTTGCAAGCTTTGCCTTAAAAGCTAAGACCACCTCAAGCTGCAATTGCTTTGCCAAGCAAAAAATAATAATTTTGCCCAATTTCTGAGACTGACTGCTTATAGGATAAACAACAATAGTCATCCTCGACAGTTGCTGCCATCACTGTAGTTTAATGTTATTCCAAATAAAGTTGCCAACACTGTCTCATCTTTTTATACTGCATATATTTGTTTAGGAACATCCGCTGCGTGAGTTGACAAGACTTGTGCGCATGAGCATGCCAATGACTAGTTCATTGAATGCTGCATTTTGTACAGAAGGCTAAAATCAAGCTTCCAACAAGCAGAGTCTGAATCGTGGGCCCTGAAATTGGAAAAGAACCAAGTTATTTTAATGCAATCATGTCTTTTTCCTCTGACTTTTCTGCCACTATGCTTCTCTTGTACTTCAGCATCGATATGCATTTCATTCTTCAGGTTCATGTTTGAAATTAGAGAGAGCTCTTGGGATCATGCCGAAGGATTCTATTCCCTGCGGGCACATTTAGCACAAAAAAGAGCTTGCTCCTCTTGAGACTAACATACCTTCACAGGATAAAGTTGGTAAGAGGGCTCTGCGTGGCTCTAAGCCTATGATATCACTGACTCCCTGGTGAAGGATAGAGACAAAAGCTTTCACGCATCTCTTGTGAGGGAATGATGAGCGAGGTTGTATTGCTGTGGACCGACACCATGTTAGAAGAATGGGATTGGGAGGGAAGTAGCCATTTGCCAACTTTGACACCACAGGGAAGCGTTGTCAAACACGAGTAAGAATATTGAAGGACGGATGTGTAGCGGAGAGAGAAAGTGAGGAAAGGAGCAGCCTGCTGGGTCCTCTGTACTCGGGCAAACAGGAAAAGTAGAGGAGGTTGTGAATAACAAATTAATTAGAAATGGGAGCAAGATAGCGATGGATGAGAGGCCCGACGGACAGGGTCCAGGGAAAAAAAAGCCAATCACGGAGCAGTGGGCTGTGAGCCCCATCCATTATGTGGGGACTGACAAGTTACCAGCAGTCTGAGCAGGAGCTGCACTTAATAAATCAAAGCTGACAACTCCTCCTTGGCCCTATCTCAAGTACAGCTTTCCCACTTCCCCTTCCCCAGCTTCCATTAAGCTTCACCTTCTGCAGATACTAGCTCCACCGCTGCTCACCTTCCACGATCTTTGCAAGCACTGGAAATGTTATTCCCCTGTTTTTTCCCCAAAAAATATGTACTCCATGCTGGATTAAACGGTGGCAGTGAGAGTTGGAGGGTTACACATTTGGACCAAAAAGGTTGTTGAATCATGTGACCTGTAAGGTTCGGGCAAATCACTGAAATGAAATCTCCACAGTAAAGAGGCAAGACAACTTTCCTTTATATGCTGGGCAAGGTAGAATACAATATAAATGGAGTTTGCTACATGGTAAAAACAATGAATATACCAAATTAATCTCCTGACACAAAACTGTCCTCGGTGATAATTGCATATATAATCTCTATAGCCCTCTACGTCCACCTGCCTTTATTCCCAAAGGGTTCAATGTATGTGGGTTTCAGAGTGAGGAAAAATCTATTGCGAACTCAGATCAACAAATGGATTGGATGCCACTATTTAGCATTTGCAATTTAGCACCATGTGTTTTTAAGGAAGGCAGAGCTCCCAAAAAGTTTCCGTGTAATTAAAATAAGTTTGTGCTTCCATCAGTAACACATTTATCTTTTTTTTTTTTTTGTAAGAAAAATCTTTCAAATGGTGATTAATTAGCACCTGCCAGAGAAGCAGAATGTCTAAACAAGTACTGTGCAATGCAGCAAAACATTTTCAGCAATTAAGACTTGCGCTTGTACTTAGTGGAAAGGGCTCTTTAGGGAACAGTTACACAGAAAAATACACAAAGGAGGTAAACAATTACTAGTACAGATGTTTCAACTGTAGACCTTGTTGGGATCAATTCTAATCAAGTGTCTCAAGATTGGAAATCAGCCTTGGCATTCCCTTGTTTTCACTTCATCTTATGCTTCCAATAAGACTGATGTTGTTGTTGTCTTTGTTAGCTTGTTACCACTCTCACACACACAATGCATGTGCATGAGAACCTTCATGTTGGTTCAGCGGTAGCCTAAAAGTTTAGAGTAATCGGTTTTATTGTAAAGGTCCTTGGTTCAGATTGTATAAGTGGAAAAAAAGGGAAAATTGGGCAGGGATAGTGAACCAGTGACACTCAAAATACATTGAACTAAAAAATTGACTCTAACTTGCAGTGAAAAGCAAGACCAAGACACTTAACCCTGAACTGCTCTAGTACAGCTACTCACTTACCTGGCAAATCAGATATATAACGGGTATAACAGGTTTAAAAGGTGAGGTGTTTTGCTGAAAAGTGGACGCTCACTCAGCAGGTAAAAAAGGTTGGAAATGCTGGAAAAAAAAAGTATTGGAAAATTGTTAAATTAATGACAAAGGTCATTTTCTGTGCCATGATTATGAACGTGTTATGTTCCTGATTTAGAAATATAAAAGATTTAGAGACCTGCTTTCATAGCCATTATCTCTGTTTCACATGTGGCAGATTTTGTTATAAGACACCTTTTGTTCAAAGTAATGGAAAGGTTAGTTGCCTTTAAATGATTCCTTTCCAACTGTGCCTACAGTAGCTGTGGGCACAGAGAGGGGACAAGCCCTGCAGAAACACAGGGTAATTGCAGAAAACACATTGTTTTAACCCCTGAGCATTTAGAAGCTCTCTCGTCTGTGCTGACACACGGTTTGAACTGTATACCTGCAGTTTCCTGATAAAGGCAGGAGAGATTTCAGAAATCTACCGAACACAACAGCCCCCAGGGCGATAATGGTGGCAAAGAGGAAAAGCTACTGTTTTCCTATCACAACAGAAGCTGGTGGGATGATACGAGCAACGTCATAATCTGGAAATCTTGTTTGATTTGATTATTATAAATGCAAACGCCCCAAAAAAACAGGCAGGATGCTGTTGAAGGGCAGAGACCTGAACATATTCATCTTTCTGTGGAGAGCTTTTGGAGTTTATTATTTTTTGTAAATGCGACAAACAAAAACAAGCTCTCACACACACATGCACATGCACTATGCTGAATCCACTTAGGGCTGATTTGTGTGTGATGCCTTTACCCATGTAGACCAAAATTAACCTTGTGAGTCCCCTGGTCCTCTTCACGGTCAATGGTCACACAACACACAAGATATGTCCCTTTTCTATAGCAGGGCCAAACATAAAAAAGTAATGCACTCACATTATCAACAACTAATGTACTCATTAATCTTAGTGGGATTTATTATAATAAGCATGGCACA